>NW_019734973.1:710846-826593 GCF_002891405.2 Cryptotermes secundus | reverse complement strand
GGGTGCTAAGAAGTGAAGCAGTAAAAGCTTCAACAGTCACACTGGACGGAATTATTTTATTATTTGTAATATTGTTAGTGTGACGGACCAGAATGAAAGAAATCAAATTGTCCATGGTTTATGCTGACCGTCTTACAGTGTATACACTTTTTCACCTTATTCTTCACTTCCACACTACATGTTTCAGCACTAATGTGCCATCTTCAGGTGTCTTTACGCACGTTGAAGTATTGTACTGCATGCCATGATGTCTTCATTCTAAAATGACTAAAATCTGTATTCGTCTGAAGCACTATACCGTCCTCTGAGCTTGAATGTGCACAAGTGCGAAGCAGATTTATGAACATTCGTCGTTAACTCGCAAGAAATCTGTAACACTTCAGTGAATTCACACGTGCGTGTTTATGGATACAAGAATGAATTAATTTATGTTTAACTATTTTTGTAACTTCTGCAGAATCATGTTGAGCATGGGTACGTTTATTAAGTCACCCCCCCTTATTGTACAGCAAATATCTTTCACCATTATCCACAAAAATGAACGTTAGTTTTCTTAGTTTTAATGGGTTCCAGAAATGAAGTGTGTATAAAAGCTGTAAGAAACCTTATAAAATTCCATATTGCTTCTACAAGATAACATATTTATGAAAACCATATAAGAACATGGCAAAGCCTAATGGGAAACTTATCTAATAGTCACAGACGGCCAATAAATATAACTTGAAGTCCTCATATAAAAACTGCCGCTTTAAAGCTCGCGGGCTCGTACATGACAAGTATCAATAGAAAAGAGCCGCAGAATGAATGGCAGAAGAATCGTCCCGAGATAAATGAAGGAATGGAGTTAAGGTGGATTTTCGTTATATTTGCTTAACTTTTTCACGTTCTGAACACACGAATATGTAGATGTCTGTTTACTTCAGCAATAGGGCTTTTCTAAACATGGTCGAGGCACTATGCTACAAGCCGGAAGTTCTCTGGGTTTTTTCCCGTCGAGGTTATGGATATATTTTCGATTTACCTAATCATTCCAGCCGCACTATGACCCTGGGGTCAACTCAGTCTATAACAGAAATGAGTACCAGGAATCTTCCTGGGGGTAAAGGGCAGATGGCGCGTAAGACTTACCTAACCGCCATCTGTGAGTCGATTTTCTAGGAAATGTGGGAGCCTCGACGTCTCACAATCCTATGGGCCTCCACGGTATGTTACAGAGATAATTTTGCCTCTTTTATCTGAAGAAGGGACGAGAAGAAGAAGAAGAATATTTATNGGTATGTTACAGAGATAGTTTTTCCTCTTTATCTGAAGAAGGGACGAGAAGAAGAAGAATATTTATGGAAATGAAATGGGAGGACTAGACAAGAAGGAGAAAACGAAGAAGAAGTTGAAGAGATATAGTAAAATTTTTAGAAGAAAAGAAAGAAACGAGGATCAAATTAAGAAGATAAAGAAGAAAAAAAGAAGCGTACGCTAGGACAAGGCGGAGACTACGATAGGAGAAGCAAGAAGAATGAATTAGAGGAGAGGAAAAGGGATAAGGATATGAAGTGGAAAAAAGAGAGTGGAGACAAAATGAAAGGGGTAATTAAGAAGTACATAAAATATGTATAAAGTATCGCTACTTTATTTCTGGTTCATTTGTCAGGGAATCAGTACTTCCTAAATCGCAGCATGTTGCTGGCCCTTGGTTCCATAAAGAATCAGACATGCCTAGACCAATAATGAATATATTAATTTACACATGATCAATCCTCTTTAACTTGTNTGCCTGTTGTTTGGTATGTTTCTGAAACGTGATGACTACTTTGAAGTTATGATATAAATTGCTCTAGACTTTGTTACTCGAGCCTGCACCGAGTAACCGATTCTTATGATAGCCAATTGTAGCTCGNGATAAGGATATGAAGTGGAAAAAAGAGAGTGGAGACAAAATGAAAGGGGTAATTAAGAAGTACATAAAATATGTATAAAGTATCGCTACTTTATTTCTGGTTCATTTGTCAGGGAATCAGTACTTCCTAAATCGCAGCATGTTGCTGGCCCTTGGTTCCATAAAGAATCAGACATGCCTAGACCAATAATGAATATATTAATTTACACATGATCAATCCTCTTTAACTTGTATACTAAACTTATATTTTGTCCATGTTCTTGCAACGGTTGTAGTGTCATGTGATAAAGTGACTATAGGCGGGGCTAGGGTTGTTGATCAGATTTAATGGACATTTTTATACAGCGCGTGACTACAACTTTACAATACATTATTACACACACACACACACACCAGTGTCAACACTCACGTCTTCACTAACCGTTGCTTGATAGCGGCTTTAACAGTTGACCTTCCCTTTCCTCTGGGTTCCCGAACTGCCCCCGGCCTCAAATATCAGCTTCTCACAGCATATGCTCACAACGACTGAACCGCAGTGAACCTCTAACTTCCTCACTGTACTCGTCTCAAATCAATTCAGTTAACTTCATTTCACGTCACTAACTACCCTGCTCATAATATCTCGACATGGACCGCACAGAAACCATCTCTACTCTGTTGTAGTATCCATTTGTTGCCGTGGAAACACGCTTGTTTGCGAAGTCGTTACTTAGTAAAGGTTGTTGTGTAGTTTCTTATCTCGTAGTTGTTGAACAGGAAAGGGACTACATGCCATAATACGTTAGCTACACAGAAAAATTATGCATATTTTGTATAGTCTGCATAAATCGAAACCTCTCCAACCTATCAGTTTCTTGTATTTTTTTTTACTGGCTAGAGCCCCCTTTGGCCCTGGCTTCGGATTTTTTAGTTTCATGACATTTTATAACGGCAGGACTACTTGGACGCGTGATCAGCTCGTCGCAAGGCCTCTACCTAAACAAAGGATATACACAAACACATACACATACCAAACTGCGTCACGCCTCTGCCGCTTTAACCCCGGGGAAAGAGCCCGCGGTACCCACTGGATAGGAGATAGGGTGGACCCTAGAGCTGGTCTGGAAGACACGGAGAAGTGAAAATTCTTGCATCCACCGGGACTCGAACTCCTACCCCTTGGTCGTCCAGCCCGTAGCCAGTCGCTATACCGACTGAGCTATCCCGGCTATTTTTACCTGTTAAGATAAATGAAAAATATTAATAGTTGTGCATACCTTTGAAAAGTGCGCTGGCAAGAAAATAGACACAATGAAATTCAAACTTAGACTGGTTCTTCTCCGTAAAACAACTACAGACAACGGCGAGCTACTGAAGGCACCCAGCATTTCTGCAAACACGACAGTGAGACTGCTATGTCACTGAAATAATCAAACTTGCAACAAGTAATGAACAAGTGAAAAAAACTTACTGACTTTGACAGTAAACCCAAGTACATTTGGATACTTACAGAGTTGCTTCCCCACTCCACCCTCACAATTTAGTCTCTCTCTCACTGCCAACTCCAGATGACCCAACCGAAACGTAATTTCCAGCACTACACGGCACTGTCTGTCATCACAAACTGACAGTAATCTATCGGTACGTGTTTCTCGGAGCCGATACAGCCGAGAAAGAAGAGCATCTTCAAGCACAAAAAATCCACAGAAACGACATAAATGTCGGAGTGGTGGAAGAAACCACGTGACTCGCTTTGATCGAGGATGAAAACTATGAGAGATGACGTCGACAGGAGAAGAACGGTAGAATCTGCTGGACGAGAGAGCGAGGTCGGTGGGTGTGAAGCAGAGAAGAGCTCAGCTTCTTTGATACATCGTGCCGTCCTGTTTTCAAACGTCGCAAATCCTTATTCTTACCTTTATGTCAGAGACCAATTTACACACTCGTACAAAACAAGGGGAACAATTAAAATTGTGGACAATTTGAAACTTCCACGACGAATGAATGTGATAAATCTTCTCGAACGATAAGTCATGTCGCTGTTGAATTAATAAACAGCGTTTCAGAGATCTCCTCCGTCTCCTTCATCAGGGTAAGGACCATATGTCGCTGATGTTTATTGCAGTTTTTCAAATCGACGCCCCTTTCTTTCGCTGTGCAATGCCGTAGGAGGGCGCAACTTTTATTCCACAATGACACAGCTGATTGCCCGAGAAGATTTTAGGATGATTATACTTTCGCATATTTTTATGTATAAGATTTTTGATAGCAGACGGGAAGACAAAATGTTCTTAACGGAATTGTAGCAAGGATTTTACCGTTTATCGCGGTTGTTAAACCTAGGATGTGACGAGGACTGCAAATATAACATGGCACATTGAGTTTTGGAAGGGAAACTCCTGCGTAAAAAGGATATTGAAGGACAGAATTATGGCGGGTTTTTAAACATTGGTGACTGGTGTTGGTATTAGCAATGTTAAAACTTTTGGTTCTTCTGATAGATAATTATTTAGCTAATTAATAATTTAATGAAAGACGATTTAATGACATTTCTTATCGCCGATTTGACAATAACTTCCTTATTCTGTAAAAATCCTAGTGCAGAAGTGGGGATGGATTCTCCAAATTAAAGATTACGCAATGTTCTGTATTATCCGGGTTATTGTGCAAATTGAGGGCGGTAATAATTGAGTATAGCCGGTCACGGTACCCGAGCGGTCTAAGGCATGCACTGTCTTCGCTCGCTCGGAAGCCGGGATCGTGGGTTCCAATCCCACTCAGGGCATGGATGTTTGTGTGCGTTTTTCTGTGTTTGTCTACAAGTAGAGGCCTTGCGACGAGCTGATCACTCGCCCTAGCAGTCCTACCGTATGTGTAAGATCTAGTAAATCGAAGTGAAACGGAGAGTTTCATGAAGGTAGGCCTAGGCCCAAATGAGGGCTGTAGCGCCAATGGAAAAAAAAAATTTAGTATGGAGCAATGGTAGGATGACCATTATCAGGAAAGAACCCCTAAGAAAACTTTCATCTCTTCCACTTCGTCTACCATGACTCTCATATGAAATTACCTGGGATTGAATTCGGATCTGCTTCGTGAGAAGGGAGCGTATAGCCGTCCAAATTATTGTACGTCGAAGGAAAAATTTAAGTTTAAAATTTTGGTATTATAACAGAATATTCCGGTTTTATATTGGAGCTTCCATCCCGTCGAATGAAATGACCATACGTCATAAATATATCTAATATAATTCAGATAGAACTTAATTCGTTAGTAGTGAACCTAAACGTTCAGAACGTGCTTTCCGGACAGGTGTGTTTCACAGGAAGTTACCACAGGCTCTTAAGGACGCATCTCGCGTCTTATATACACCAAACACATTCTCGCCTCTGGAATGTTCTTGCTTCGTCATATTCCATTTCTACCATTTGAAATTGCTTGTGCTTTTAGCTTGTGATCGAATAGTATTTTATATATAAGATGGTAATTATTTGAGCTAAATTTAACATAACTTATCATTTTATATCCCTTTTGAAAGCACCCAAATCCATCACATTTGAAAAGACACTTTACTGCCTGCATCATTTATTTCTCTCTTCGAAACTTGAATGAATAAAAGAGAGAGAGAGACGAGGCAGTGGCTGTGGAAGGAGAGAGACACTGCATTTGCGGGAAAATGTGATAGTAACATTTGCGGCTCTAATGTTTCCAAGGTAATGCCAGCTCGTCTTTCTGGTGAGGGTACATTGGAAACAAAGTGCAGTGTCTGGCTCAACTACGTAGCCTTTGGGAAATTAGGACTCTTCCCGGTTATGCAGTGTAGGAAATAAGCCGAGAGACCTGAAATTCATATATGAAAATGATTTAAAATCTCATCGCTACCGCACGCAAAACGCATTGCTCTTCTATTAAATGACAAATCGGTTAAAGCTGTCTGGGCAGAAATCGCTCATTCTAAGAATTCTGCGAAATAGTTGAATAGGTTCCGTGGGAAGAATTAAGAGTTTTTAAGTTTTAAGTAGTGATATATATTATGTCACGAAGCCGGAATAGTACATTGATAGACAACGGCTCTCCACGAAATGAGCACACGTTCCCGCTGCTACGAAGAGACGCGGAATAGTTTATTGCTAGACAACGGTTCGGTAAGCACGTTCCCGCGGCAACGAATGGTAGGAGTAACATACGAAATATTCGAGATGATGTGCTATATTCGACTCGCCTCGAAGATACAAAAGAGAGGTCGATCAATTTGCATCCGTGAGAGAGTTCAGTGTTCAGCTGTGGAGTGCTAAGCTGCGGACAGCGGGAGCTGAAGAAGTGACCGACTCATAAATCAAAACCAAGTCAGTCGCAGAGAAGAGTAGACACTTGTAACCCAGTAAGGAATGGAGCTAATCTTAGGCAGCCATTGATTGTGAGCTGTTGTAACTGATTGTAAGAGTAAAGAAATGCCATTGAATCCAATAATTGAATCCAGAACCCGTTATTATGAGTCACGGAACACCGGACACGTGGCAGTATAATTACCACTTTGCTTTAAATAGCTGAGATACGCTTAATGATATAAGCAGGTGTTTTTAGCAGGAAATAATATCTGTAACTACCGCATGTGTGACTTGTAAAATCAGTTTATTGTGAAATTAAAGTGTCCATAAAACACACATAAAAATAAGAGAGTTGTGATTCTTCTTAAAGGTAATAATATTTACAAAATGTTTCCTCTTATTCTCTGATGTTCCCCTCTCACGAGACATTTTCCATTTATATCCACGACAGGAAAGCTTAACGGTCTTCATTCAAAGCCTTATCCGACTGTTTCCATGAAATAAAACTGCAAAACGTTTCGGAGTTTATGTGCTGTAAATGCAGCGTCTTTCCCGTTACATTGCCATCCTCTTCTTGAAGTGAAGAGCTCAATATTGTTTGGGTACAAGACGAGAAATTATCCGAACTTTCATCATGGCATTTGTAACATTGAACCTTGGAACTATGGTTCAGTAGACTAACAGAACTGGGGGTTACGGTTCCACACCTCCATACACTTTCAAGCCCTATAAATTTTCTAGTCGCCTAGAAGAATGTTCTAGAGGAGCTGGGATAGCGCAGTCGGTATAGCGACTGGCTACGAGCTGGAGGACCGAGGGTCGGAGTTCGAGTCCTCTTGGGGGCAAGAATTTTCTCTTCTCCAAATTGTCTAGGCTGTCTCTGGTGTTCACCAAACATCCTGTCCAATGGGTTCCGGAGGTAAAACGGCAGGGGCGTGAAGATGACCACTCACCTCCAACCAGGCCAATACCCTTCATGACATAGTGCTTAATTAGTTAAGCACAGGAACAAATTTACCTCTATGACCTCTTCAGATTCTGTGGCAACTGGATAGATTCCTGCTCAAAAATATGAACGAAATGCATTCACGATTGTAAAAATTACTGTTCCCTGGGACATGAAATAGTGTAGTCTGGTACATAATACCAAAGTTTCGGAGCATCCTGTTCTTTCGATCTTCTTTCCTGAAGATTGAGACCATAGGTTGGTCCAGAATACTTAGCCATTTGCTCCTGGATTCAAGTTCGCAGTCTTCCGAACGTCATATCCCAAACGCAGGAATATTTGTGACATGGGCTGTAGCCTGAGAGACGTCTGTCATTTGTCGTCGCGAAAAATTACGACCGTTTTCTTTGGTCTGTCGACAGTTCTTCCAGTACAAGTCTTGTTCCAAGAAGTTATACATCCAGTGCAGCCAAACCACAATCATCGAATGACAGAATTATTGTGAACAGTGGATCAGTTTCTTTTTCGGCACCTTGGAGAAAGTTGTGGCAGAGTGGCTGACACACCTGCGTCATATTTTGCATGCCCTGGAACCAAATCTGACTAAGATATTGTGGCTCATAGACCCGATGTTAGGCAATGACAGCAAAACAAGCAAGGTAACAATACCCCTTGCTATGAAACAGCTTCATAATAAGCAACAATTGAATAGTAACAGAGGAACGGTATTTTCTGTGTGATCAATGCCGAAATATTATAATCAGGATAATTAGTGACAGAGTGCAGAGTCTTGCGTCAGTCAGTGAAAAGAAGACTAGAAGGTTGGTGTGAGATGGCCGTCAGCCTGGAAGTTAATTGAAGAAATGAGTCAGTTGTGGGATATTTGCCAGGCGGCAAGGACATGAGAAGGAAGATGACTCTATATTGATAGGATCCATTACCAAGCAGCAACTACGGGAGTCTGTAATAAACTGAAAACACTAGCGTGTGTGTGTAATAGTGAAATGTAAAATGTAGTTACGAGTTGTGTGTATATGGGTGAAATAAACGGAGTCACGAATCCAAATCCCGCCTGTAGTCACTCTTACAAATAACAATATTTCGTGATTTTCTTCAGTCCTCCAGGAAAATATCGGGGTTGTTCTTTAAAACTAAGCCATAATCGTTAATCTTTAAATAAACAAAATTTAAACCAGTTCTTTGCCGGTCACAATAGCCCAGCGGTCTAAGGAATTTACTGTTTACTTTCGCTCTGAAGCCGGGATCGTGGGTTCGAATTCCACTCAGGGCATGGATGTTTGGTGTTTGTGTGTGTGTGTCCTTTTTTCTGTGTTTGTGTACAGGTATAGGTCTTGCGACGAGCTGATCACCCGCCCAAGGAGTCCTACCAAATGTCTAAGTTCTAGTAAACCGAAGTGAAATGGAGAGTTTCATGGAGGTAGGCCAAGGTCGAAATTGGGGCTGTAGCACCAAAGAAAAAAAACAGTTCTTAGGATCCGTAACAAGCCAGTTTCAACTGCAGATCTTAGACAACACAAGAGACGTGAAAAACATAAATATTGGGCAGGTGCTATGCAAAGGGCCGGTTCGTAAATAATGTCTCGACTATGAAGCAGAAATACAGACCTCTCACCTACTGGGTTCCACGTTAATATTCTTCCCAATTCCAATACCGTAGTTCGATTTGGGATAAAACCTCATTGCAAGGTGTGACGCTGATTAATGGATAAGCCACTTCCACTTGCCCCGACTGGCCCCCACTTCTCAAAGTCGTCCAACACTCCGAAAACTCTAGGTACAGCAGCGTCAATAAAACACGATACAAGCACTTGGGAAAACACGTCCGACTTCCTGAGAAGTCTTGTTATTTCGCCACAGTTCACACACACGCGTAAAACATTTTTATTTCATATAATTTTACATAATATAATTTTCTGAACCTTGTAGAATACGTTTTCTTTTAAATTTCCCGGATTTGTTTGCTCTCAGAATCTACATCTTAAATGCACTATTATCAGTCAGTATGATGTCTATGCTATGGGCTAGATGACCGAGTAATCGGGGTTCGATTGCCGATAGGGGCAAGAGATATTCCTCTTCTTCAGGTTGTACAGACCCGCTCGGGTGCCCCCCCCCCCCTCTTACACAGTTGGTAACGGGGTTGTTTCCCTAGGGTAGAGCGGCAGGGACTTGAAGCTGACACCTCTCCCCCACGCAGTTTCGAGGTTAAGAATGGTAGAGCTATATCTCCACGTCCCCATACGTCTTCATGGCACGGTTCTTAATTAATTAATCCCAACAATGACTTCACTTGTTTTTGCACCAGCTCGTCTAATTTTGGCTGTAGTTCTTTCAGAATTTGTAGGTGGTATATGTTTAGTTCAGCATAATTATAGTTCCTTGCTTATTTCTCCCTTGAGAATTCCACCCAGCTTTAAGATATGCATATCTGTTTACCAAAATACAAGGTGTCACTTCTCAGAAGACCGTAAATTTAATGTTCACTGATGCGAGAACCTCAGTTTTCTAGCCAACTTTACGATAATTTCTATAAACTGCGTTCCAACAGTACGTATTCAGCTAAAGCAAGTTGACTGTGCCCAAAACTTTATAAAAATTTAATTTTACACCTTTCATTACTTTTCCCTTCAAAGTTCTCGCATTGATTCCATTTATGTACTTCATACATTCTTGCAATCATTTATATACATATGTGATTGTTTTATTCTCGCGATCGGAGTCAGCCTTGAGAAGTTACTAGCTGCTCGGTTAATCAAGAAATTCCCAACATTTTTAAGAAGCAGCAGATTCATTGCCGTTTCACAAGGCCTGTCACTTGTCACTGTTGTGATGAACTTGAATCTAGTCTACAGTCAAAGCCGGGCCATAGCTCAAGCGGTTAGTCGCTGGCTTCCCACCGCGGCAGCCCGGGCTCGATCCCGGGTCTGGTCAAGTGGGATTTGTGGTGGGCAAAGTGGCGCTGGGGCAGGTTTTCTCCGAGTACTTCGGTTTCCCCTGCCAATCTTCATTCCACCAATTCCTCCACAATCACTATCACCTATCATCTGGGGCCGGTACAATAGGCCAGAAATGGGCACAGTAGAAGGGACTTAGTCCCACCCCAATAGTCTACAGTCTCAAGCCCTATTTCCGTCTCAACATCTTCACCTTGTCTGCATTAGTTCCTCTCATGTTGTGACTTTCGAGCTGTAACACATATGTGGTGCACTGTCCGAAACAAACTAGGCCGACAGGAGCGCAATTTTTTCCTCAGTATCCTGGTTTATATTACGAGCTGTATTAGCTCCCTCAGTTACGCTACAACTAACAAAAATACTAGGATGACTGTGGTGTGTTGGTTCGGAGGGATGATGGAAAGTTTAAATGTTTTGTTTCATTTATATGTACTTAGCAATAATTGTTCTGAAGTGGATGCAGTAAATTATGCAACCTTAACTTGGATTCTAATTGGGGATCTACAAAATGTAAGCCATCTTTCACGTAACGCACTTGGTGCTGTATCTGTTTTATATAAGGGATGTTATTACGTAACTTACATGATGCAGTTTTGGATTAAGCTCTTAGAAATAATGTAGGATATATTAGCAGAACCTGAGCGTCTCTTTCCTGGAAAACGGCGCAACAGAAGACAGAAAATTAAACTTAGGCCCCTACGCATGGGAGTAATTGCTTAATTTGTTATAAAATCAAGCAACGTGAAGGAGTACTCAGCGTTCATTTGCTTTGCTACATGTTGTGCTGGAATACAGGTTAACAATCTTAAATCAACAAAAGGAGCTGAGAGCAGAACTGATAATGCCTACTCTTCATATTACAATTACATCTAGTCTCACATATCTTGTGTTCTTCGTCTCTTATTTAGGTAATACAAATGCATAACCCACAATCAAAACTGAAGTCCAAAGGTTGAAACTAGCTATATGTAACCGACTAATTTATCTAAGCAAATTTCTTCCCATACAAGTCATGAATCAAACAGATCCAATTTATGAATATTTGTGTTTCAAAGAAGAAAACTCAAGATGAGAAAGCCTGATGTGTGACTTCACAGTTTCCTACTTTTGTTTCCCACTGTTCGAGTGCCTTTGTACGGGTCATTCGTCTGATGGCTTTGACTACCCAATTAACTGCCGTTTTACATTTTGGATCCCCCTAAACTCCGCTTCTGTTTTAACTGAATCTCCAGGCAATGCAGATCATTATTTAGGTCGGAAAGTGTAATTTTGCTTGTCAATAAGTTTTTACGCAGAAGCCGTAGGGACACTAAAGTCACTGGCCGATTTATCGGCTTCTATTTTCTTCTTCCTTGGCACTACAGCCCCAGTGGGCCTAGGCCTATCTCCATGAACTTCTCCGTTCATTTCGGTTTCTCTAGATCTTACACGTTCGGTAGAACTCCTAGGGCGGGTGATAAGCTGGTCGCAAGGCCTCTACCTGTACACAAACACAGAAAAACGCACACACACAAACTAAACATCCATGCCCTGAGTGGGATTCGAACCCATGATCCCGGTTTCCAAGCGAGCGAAGACAGTACATGCCTTAGACCGCTCGGCTACCGTGACCGGCTTTATCGGCTTCTTCGCCCGAGTTAACTTGGATTCTCGGTGAAATTAATTAGAAGGCCAGGCTTTGAAACCGCTCCCAATCTGTGAAATGTCAACAGGGTCTGAGAGATTTGTACTTCTAGGATGATCCAGCAAGTGGAGAACGACTTCTGACTGCGACTTTGAGTTTTCAGCCGTAATGAAGTAGTGTTTATGTTTACTGCAGAGCTTCGCCAGGAAAGGTTACTCTTAGCCACTTTCCCTTCTTAAAGAATGTCAAGAGGCTACGATGTGCTTCTCGTGTTTTACCGTACTGAAAGAGAATCGCGTCTCTCAGATTTCTCTTAAGGAAAACAGCATCGATTCTAAATAGTATTTGCACTTTATGTTAATGGTTTCACTTATGTTTCAGTTTCCTGTAAGTTTAGTTCTATTATCTCAAAATCACAGAAACACTATTTTTGCTATGAAGTCCTTCGTCCTTTTATATTTATTCTTCGTAAATTCGAGTCCATTTAATTGAAGACAGTATGACAAATACTCTGATAATTATCTTTAGCTGCTCGAAGTAGACCAGTCATCTTTAAATGAAAAACGGATAATTTCCTCTTAGTTTCGTTTAAAGAAGAGTGACAAAAAGGCGTGAAACCATGAAAAATGCATGAAAAAATATTAATGTCATTTCGGGGCTAAGTTAATTATGTACTATTCCACGAAGATGGAAGGAAGAATGGAGGTACAGCTCCACTATTCCTGACTTCGGCATAAAATGAAAGTGAGTGTCTGAAATTAATCTCTACTTGTTATTTATTGAGAGTTATATGCTTCTAAAACATAAATTAATGAAGAAATCCACAAAATGTACAACAGAAATCTTTCTGATATTTCTTATACCGGTTTTTCTGAGACTTCTCCATCGTGAATTGAAATGTGGGACATAATTCAAGAACGGAGACATATCCTGGACGTAAAGAGGAGTAAAACTATATTTGTAACTGGTCGAGAAAGTCCATAATACTGTGAGACGTTCAGGCTCCCACATTTTCTAGACAGTCGGCTCACAGACGGCCGTAAGATAGAAGCCAATTTATCTCCAAAAATAGTAAAAACAGAAATTGTCATATTTTCGCAGGTCATTAAATACGATGTGTAAAATTCCACATTTTCATCGGCAAGTGATGCTGCTTTTGCAGTAGCGCCTGAAACACTACTTCCTTTCAATACTTCCTCTTGAAATTTCGTTTTAAATCTGGAGCCGGAGGCTTGCCACTCAGACACCACTCAGCCTTTCTCATAACTCCTACTTAGAGCCACTGAAAGTGCCACAATTACGCTTGTGGGAAAGACATTACACCTGCCAAGGGAGGAGGTAACATTGGATGGGCGGTGCAGTTGCCCAGGGCACAGAATATTGTTGTTTGCGTGAAACTCCTAAAGAAACGACAATTCTGTGTATTATTTTTAATTTATTCTAAATGTAGTTCCAAATATATATGCTCTACTTTCTTGTTTTTATAAACCCGATAAGAGAGACAGCAGATTTCTTAACTTAGAAATAACTAACACGTAAGTGACCAACAAATTATTTATCTATCTGGCAGACTTACTGACTAAGCAACTAACTGGTGAACTCAAAGATTCATCACCGTTTGTAATTATGTCTGCCATTGGTCACTTCCCCAACTCACTGCAATTCATTTCTAGTCCATTCACCATCCGCATTCATTTTAACATTTCCTTCCCATTTCCTCGGTTTTCTAAGTGGCCGTTTTCCAACGTTTTCCATCAAAATTCTGTATATATATTTCTTGGTCTCTATCTGAGTTACATGGTCAGCTCATCATGATTTTACTGAATTACTGAAACGTTCCGTGGTCTACATTACATATTAGCGGTGCAGACGGAAATGCTAGCAAATATTTTACACGGTACTGTCACGTATTCGGGGTTTGAGTGACTTAAAAAATGGGTTTTTGAATTTGATGAACGAATTTATTGGACCTTTATACAACTTGTTACAACATCTCACACATCACTGTCTTCGACTGGACATTGTCGACTTCTGATAACACTACACTAATGCACTACTCCACTACTCTCTACTACTGCTACTGGAGCCAACGTCACTCACTGGTATATAGCCTCAGGGCGGATTCCACAGAAAACACTTCCATTCTCTAGCAATGGATATATCCCATTGTCTCATATTGTTGCAGGCTTTCCCAAGCAACGTGCTTTTTAGCTAGAATCGGTATCCGCTGGAAGGAGTTTATCTATCCGTTGCCTAGCAATTTGTCTATAGGTCACAGTATTTACTGTTTGTAGAACTACACGCGATCGACTTTTTATCTTCCGTGGTAAACAATTGTGTAAATTAAAATTAAACGTAAGCTACTGCGAAGAGATTAAAGCCAGGAATGACTGTGCTGGCGCAGTCCAACAACAATTTATCCGACCGACCAAAGTGTGAGTGTATTATTCTTCAAACTTCGTCTATTTCTTCCAAGTGCTGTCCGACTTTAACCACAATTGAAACACACAGAGATACGGGGTTTTCGGACTTTGTCCATCGTCGATTCTAAATAACTTATAAAAAACACGACGTTTCGGAGACTGGATCTGTTTCCGCCCTCAGGTGAAGGAAAACACCTACTCTGTTGGGTCCCTTAGAAAGGTCTAGCCCCAATCTAGTGTGTTTTTTTAAGTTATTTAGTATCCGGACCATGGACAAAGTCGGAAAACCCAGTATTTCTGTGTATTATACACCATCGTCAGAATCCTATAGTATCTACAATAGAAACATGGCCATAGTCATCAGATGAACTCCCAACATTAAGTTTCACTGACGTTTGTTCAACAGATTTCGACCTGTTTGAACTGACGGAGAGACTGTAACAGGAGACACGAAAGTGTTTAAATACGGATGTGGCAAATACGTGTATTCTTTTGAAATATTTTGAGATGTGATTTTTCTGTGTAAAGGCTACGACAAAAATACCGGTTTTTCTTTCTACGGTTGACGAAGAAGGAAAAACATACACGAAAATATGTTTCTTACTACTAACAGAATTCCCTGAACTTAAGGATTGGGAATTTATTCCTAACGCTCCTTTCTGCGTTGTGCAATTGGATCTTTCCCAACGGGAAAGAAATTCCATTAAGAACTCAAATAAATATTCCAGACTAATAAGACACAAAAGTTTTTCTACGGAAATACGCTCGAGTATTTCTGTCGGCTGTCTGATATCAAATTCTAGCCAACAAACTAAAGGTGTTGAAGAAGAGATTAGAACCATGATAAAATTAGAGTAGAAAAGAAAAGAAAAATGCGTGATTTATTTAATTTGGAATTCTTCCAATCCTAAGAATAATATTGTGACATTACATAACCTGGTACAAAAAGTACCAAAGTTCCAGAGGAGTTTTACCTCCATTTTCAGGTTATAACCTAAAGTTGTATGTAAATACAATACAATACAATACAAACTGCATGACATCATATCCCAAAGGACAGCAACCTTCGTGTTTACCGCTGTGAAAGTCTAAATCCTCACAATTTATAATGTCCACTTATAGAAAAATACAATTTCTATGAATAGAAGATATGGGCTTCTCTTTGAGGAAGCAATTATAAGCTTCCGAAAATAAAAAAAAATGTTCAAGAAAAATATCCCGGAGAAGGCAATTTTCCATCCTGCATAATACGGAAATCCATGATTTATATGGTTTTTATTTATAGTCTACTTTTATTATGATAATAAAGTCTATGAAACTATTAGGGTTGAACATGTAGATTAGGAGTCAGAAGGTTTTACATAATTTTGTTGGAAATTTCCTTTAAGCCAGTCACTATTGGTGCTAGGCCTGCGGCGCCTGGTCTCTGCAGCCACTAGAACAGAGGGAAAGTAACTTGCAATACGAACCGGCACGCGTATATGTGCTGTTGTTCTTCTGTGTTTATGTTGTCCTGTTTAAATACAGGCTTCGTTCGGAGCCGATCTTCCGTTCAAGAATTCCTACCAGTTTTATAAATATAATTTATATCTTACTTTCTTTACTTACTAATTGCTTAATAATCCTTGATATCTGAAGAGGAAGAAGAAGAAGAAGAAGAAGAAGAAGTAAAGAGTGAACCAGTGTAACCCTTTAAAGCATAGCGATAACGGATGTATCTCTCCCTTGTTCTCCAAAAATTTCACAGGATATATTTGTGTGTTTCGTAAGACTGCCAGGAGAGCTATTATGTTCCCGAACAGCATCAAGTGATTGATCTTTTTAATTTTGTTTTCATTTAGAGAGAGGAACTTCATTCCTAATATATTTAAATATTATTAAATAAACGTGAAGCTTCGAAAGGATAAAGGAACTACTTTGAGGACGAAGAAAGAAGAAAGGAAAACTCATGAATGTAGATCTTAGATTGATGGGATGTGAGGATAAGAGTTGGCGCAGAATCGTATTTCATTGTGGCCTTTGTTTCCAGCAATTATAAGCTTTGAGATTCTGTTACTACTCAATTCATATGTTAGTAGATTGATTTTTCGTAGGACACGGCTGGAGTCACAGGACAAGACATAATACGAATAGAAATGTATGTGCCGCGTCAGGATTCAAACCCACGCTTCAAATATACGAGTAGTGCGCGGCTTCTCAGATGACTGGGCGGTCAACTTGCATAATTATTAGAAATGCCGCCCTCTCGCGATCAGAGCATAGCGATATTCATAACGGAACAGTGAAATCAGCTGCGAAAGGAATGGCCGTTCCCCTAGTATGTCGGCAACTTCTCCGACATTGCCGTTATGCGTTTAGCGGTGGATTTCTGCTGCAGGCGCCCCATCTGTATTTGTTTTGTGCAGGCTAGTTGCAAGTACGAATAATATATTTTTGTTGTTGTTTTTTTATTAATCTTAGTGAGGGGGAGGTGGAGTCCACTCTGCACGGCGCCCATTGAATGGCCTATTGTAGCCTACCCCGGGTGATTATGATGGTGAAGAATTTGGTGGAATGAAGATTGGCAGGGGAAACCGAACTACTCGGAAAAGAAAAACACCTCAGCGCCAATTTGTCCACCACAAATCCAACTTGACCAGACCCGGGATCGAACCCAGGCCGCCGAGGTGGGAAGTCAGCGACTAACCGCTTGAGCTATGATAATATATTGTTATATCAGATGCCTACATAATATGCGACGTTTAAGGGTTGATTATTTTTACCTTTGCTGTCATGTCGTTGTTTTTCAGGTGTAAAACTAGCTCCTTCACTCGGAAGGAAGAACGTAGTTTGAATGTTAAGATCAATAAACAAACAATTCTAATATCACACATACAATAAAAATAATTAAGATTAAGGTTTTCCGAGATGACAAATTTACCATTTTGTTAGGAAAGGCTTCGTGCATCCCTCATCCGCGTATCCTGAAGACAAAGGAAGCAGATTCCTCCGAAATGTTCGTAATGAACTACACGTCATCACAGCTCAGAACATTTCAACGTTAAAACATGCCGCCGCGCGAAGGTCGAATGTTATGTAAGGTGATGAGAATATTTGCATCTAAGACTGGGGAAATGTCAGGAGGTTGGAGAAAGTTAAGCAGTGGTGAATTTTATAATTTATACAAACAAACTCCGGGGCTTGAGTCCGCAAAAGTACTATACCGATCGATAGACCGCCGCTTGTCGACGAAGTTAGTACCAACTTTTGCGGATAGAGGGTGTCGCGTGGTCAGCGCAACGATTCCCCACGACCGTTAATTTCGGTTTTCTAGACCGGAGCCGCTATTTCCTTGAAATAGCTCCTCAGTTATCCTCACAAGGCTGAATGGACCCCGTTCCAGGCCCACTACATCTCAGAAAATCTGATAGCACGGGGAATCTAACCCGGGACCTCTGAATCTGTAGCCAGGAACTCTGAACATTAGACCACCTTGATTAATATTGTTAGAGTTATCAATTAAATTGCGAAAGCGAACTGAATGAGACGACATGTCTCACGCATTTTAGTCTCAAGACAATGGACTTCAAAGAAATTGTTCACGTAAATATGCGGATAAGAGCATGTAAACCAGCTGCTAAGTAATGACTCTATAAACAACGTCGGGTGTTAGATAATGACTGTAAACAGCAACACAGAAATGGCGTTCTCTACGATGTCCGAGCGATAGTCATGTGATGCATTAGAAGAACTGTTGGAAGGGGTGTTTTCTATGTGGTCCGTACCAAAGTGTTATAAGCAAGAGAAGTCTAGAATTTAGTTAGCTGTGAGACAGTCGTCGGCCAGTAAATACCTGAACACGGAAGCTGAGGAAGCTACTGTGTTGGAAGCCGTTATCAGGCGACAACCGGTGAAGATATAGTAGATTGAGAAGACTTCGTACGTGCTGTTGTCAATTACAGAGTATGTGAATTAGCGTTAGAGCCATACTTATTTGTGGTTAAGTTCTCTAAGTTTTCAATAAATTCGATTACCAATCCAAACCCCGTCTATAGTTACTCATACACGTGCCAATATTAATAGCAAAATAAATCTTCCAGAAATAAGGTGAAAGTTGTACAATGATGTCTACCGTATAAAAATATGGTTGTGATCTTCTGATCCTCTCAAAAAGTAGAAGTTTGTTGGCCAACTAAATGAGTATAAAAGTTTAAAGGAAGACCTGAAACCATGGAGCTCTCTAATATATATATATATATATTCTTTTGCTTAACCCGAGGGAGGTAGGAGCACATATGAGCGCCTCTATTTGTGGATATTTTTCGACTTCTTCTCCCCCTGCCTGTCCGTTTCAAGATCCTTCTAGAACCGCCTAGCCCTTGACGGTGGCAGGAAGTTTCCAGAATGACAACGCCCGGATAAAAGTGTTGTGGAGTTGCGAGTTGCACGGTGTAGGAGAAGCCGTTGACCTAGGTGAAGCCGTGAAGTTGTGTCGGGCTTAGTCTGACCCTGAGCTTAGAAGCTAAACATGACTTTCATGTGTGGATAATTTTTGCGTTAGTGAGTGAAGCTAAAGGAAGCTGATAGGGCAGCAGTTCGCAGGGAGCTGAATTATAAGATACAATACCATACAATATAGTGTAGTACAGTGAAATAGTGACGGGCTAGGCAAGTCTACATCAATATCTTACGCGGCTACTGACAATCGGGAAATAATTGTCCCAAAACACGGTAAACATTAACATTTACGTCGATCGGTCAATTTTCTTACCGCGGACTAAATATAAGACACCTAAATATATATAGAAATTTACTCGGCAGTCATACCGATATGTACGGTAGCCAAGATTCTTAAACATATATGTGATTATTGCGATAATTTATGGACACTACTCCAACCCTCATTCCCAGCCATTTTTCAAATATATGAATAAATTTTTAATTGGAGCTTTGTCGCTTCTCTAGATTTACAATTATTGTATGCTGTGATATTCATGAAGAAGGCAACCATATCCCGGGCGATGGATAAGCATTTCATAATGTTCATTAATTATCCACGAACTGGTCTGAATTTGGTTTTTGCATTTAACTATTGAAACTTATAGATCTTTTGCTGAAAGCTATTTTATATTATAACCTCTAAACGAAATTATCTTTAAGTCACTCTATGTATTGTTGCGTTCAGAGTTTCTCTCTAAGGGCATCACACACTATCCCCAAAGTAAAAGGCCACGCTATAGCTCAAGCGGTTAGTCGCTGGCTTACGAACCGCGGCGGCCCGGGTTCGATCATGGTTCTGGTCAAGTGGGATTTTTGGTGGACAAAATGGCGCTGGGGCAAGTTTTCTCCGAGTACTTTGGTTTCCCCTGCCAATCTTCATTCTACAAATTGCTCCACAATCACCCTCACCTATCATCTGGGGCTGGTACAATAGACCAGAAGTGGCCGCAGTACAAGGGACTTAGTCCCATCCCAGTAGCAATATAAAAATCCCTAAAGAAAATTGGGCAAGAGTATTCAAATTACTTCTTTTGGCGCTACAGCCCAAATTTGGACCTCGGCCTACCTCCATGAAACCCTCCGTTTCACTTCCATTTACTAGATCTTAGACATTCGATGGGACTCCTTGGGAGGGTGATCAGCTCGTACACAGAAAAATATACACACAAACACTGAACATCCATGCCCTGAATTGAATTCGAACCCACGATCCCGGCTTCTGAGCGAGCCAATACAGTGCATGCCTTAGACCGCTCGGCTACCGTGACCGGCCAAATTACGTATAGTGGAATTTAAATAAGAGACAATAGTGCTTAGGAAGACATCTCGATTTTCTTGCACTAAACCGAAGAGACGTGACGTGAAGGCAATTCCTGATGAAGAGTGAGATAATGCAATCTCATTTGTATGCTATTTAAAGCGTGAGAGGGAATAACAAAAGACACAATCGGTCGATTAATGTACCTTAACACAATTCAATTGCTATTCTGTACGAGCAACTCTGTTCTTATGAAAACTGTGCTCTAATGGAGTAAACTAAAACTACGTTCTTGGACGTGACGCCTTATAGTGTGGTACATGATTATCAACATCCAAGAGAAGCATAGACGGTACCTGTATGTTCCTTCTTCTGGATGAAATCAACAGGTTGCTCCGAAATATCAGTCACCATCTCCTACAATACATGACGTCAGATCCTAGACAGCCTCAGCCTCTAATATTCTCTGTCATGACAACCTCAGATACTATCATGGATAATAAATATTTTCCAAATGCATTTTTACGTACTTCAGTGGCTCCCCTGTTCATTTGTTGCCAAGGCAACAGCGTTCTGTTGCAGAAGTTCACTCAAGGGATAACGCCTCTGGCTTGTGTTCACAGAAAACTTGTTCGAATTCCGTGCGCGTCATCGATGACCCTAAATGAGGGCTTCCTTTATTTTCCACAGTCCTTTCAGATGATTCCGGGATACTTTCTCAATTAAGCAACATCTTTCTTCCATGTACTTTTCAATTCATTTTTCGTTGCTTGTTTTATTATTTGTTGTATTATTATATTCGATGTTTTATTATCTAACAAACAAACTATAACTAAAGGAACAAATAGAGGCTACAAGCGACGTTCTAATTTTACAATAGCCTCTTTAAAATCAGACTCCTAAATGCAATAACATGTGTTCCTGTACCAGTTTAAGATTTTTCTCAAATCCATTTTTCTGTGGACAATAAAGATCATTAAAGTGGAATTGATCACAGTTAGCTTTAATTGAATTCTGAATATCGAGGTAATTGAGGAGGTTCTTGGAAAGCCTCTACGTGTCACAATGATTTGTGGAGCTAAACTTCATTACAGAATGAATGGGCTAAATTTAAATTCATATCTGTGTATTCGGCCTGTGTATTAGGACCAACATAAGCTGTTCACACACACCCTTCCAATTTGTAGAGAGGCTGGTCAATTCCGTTTTCTCTTTCAAAATCCTAAAGACTGAGCTTTCCATTATGACAGAAACCCACGCTGAATGGACGATGTGATTTGCTTGGTCAGTGCTCAGATTGTGCAAACTCTTCACAAAGGAAAAAAAATAGAAGGAAATTTAACAAGTAGTCTTTACAGAATTCCAGTTGCTGGGAATTCAACTCACATTTTACGTCATTAGTATATTTGATTCTTGGATGATTTGTGACTGTAATGGCTCATTATACCGATGTAATAACCTGCATTACCAAGTCGTTCTTTCCTTTCAAGTAGAGTGATTGTACAATTTCTTTATTAAGTCCGTCGCAACACAACTATATTAAGGTCAGTACCTAGTTTGGCTCTGGTACATGTTTCGGCTATTAAAAGCCATCATCAAGCAAATACATGGCCAACATATATACACCACTGAACTGCAGTACTAACAAAATTGGATACAATAATATTAATTATATTAAAATACAATTGGAGTAAAAATACAATTAATTAGACTATATAGAGCAAAAGTTATATTATAAAACAAGAATAAAATTGAAGAAAGCAGTCTTCTGGGATTTGGCACCGTGTATATGTGGTGTTAACCGACGTTTCGGAGGAACGTATCGCCTCCATCTTCAGGGTAAAAGAAAAATATTTTTTCCTTCTACCCTGAAGATGGAGGCGATACGTTCCTCCGAAACGTCGGTTAACACCACATATACACGGTGCCAAATCCCAGAATACTGCTTTCTTCATAGTCACCGCCGTGAAAGCCTCAAATCTTTCAAGAATAAAATTCTTTGAGTGATGCTTTACATCATCGAGTCAGTCGTTGGTTTTATGATTTTGTTATGTGTTGGATTATTCTATATTTTGTGTATATATAATAAACTATTTTGGAGGCTCATGTTGTAGATGTAGTAATATTAATGTTAATTATTTAGTCGGTGCCTCATCTTACAAAGTATTGTGAGTTCTGTAGGGAATGTAAACAACGACTGTCGTTTACATTCCCTACAGAACGGACAGGCACTGACCTTAAGATAGTTGTGTTGTGACGGATTTAATAAAGAAATTGTATATTATAACACAACAGAATGCATGAAATGAAAATTAGAGTGATTGTAGCGGTGTTTTCTGAACCATAGAATAATGTATACATATTGAACAGACGAAAAACTTGCAGCAAATAGTGGTAGGAGTTGTACATCGAAACAGAACTCGCATAAATACTGCGAATCGCATTTGTCTTTCGGCTTCACGGCTGTTATTAATTAACAGTGAAGAACGACCTCAGAGTGTTTTGTGTCCCAGTATCTCAGAAGCTGACATCACGAAGCCAAACAAACCGACGTGACATCTTGGCACTAAAAGTTCAGAAATGAAAAACAAGCCCGAATATTACTTCTGCAGAAACTTGACGAAATTTGCATACTGCAAAGAAGTTTTATTAATGCTACTACTTTACATGCAAAACCCTCTTAGCGTCTTATCAAAAAGCCGTACATGACCGCTGACACTGCGACACTTCCTGCTGCGAAATACAGTATGAACAATATGCACAGCAGCTTCGTAATATTCTTCTTCTTATTCTTCTATGGCGCAACAGCCCGATGTCGGGCCTTGGCCTCCCTTATCAAACCCCTCCATTCCTCTCTATCCTGCACTGCTCTCTTCGAGTATCTTACGCCCATTAACTTCTTTGCATCTTCTTCCACCGCATCAACCCATCTAGTTCCTGGTTTCCCAGCATGTCTCCTACCGCCTGTTGTACTGTATAACATTTTCTTAGGTATACGCTCCTTATCCATTCTCTGTACATGCCCAGCCCATTGCAATCTTTATAGCTTTATCGTCACTGAGATCTCTGGCTCCTTATATAATTTGTATAACTCTTTATTATATCTTATTCTCCATATCCCATTCTCTTTTATTGGTCCATAAATTCGTCTTAGGATTTTCTTCTCGAAAGAATTGATGACTGATTCCTCTTTCTTGTTTAGCGTCCAACCCTCACATCCATAATAAAGCACCGGTCTTATCATTGTTTTATATATTTTTGTTTTAATCGCTCGGTGTATATCCTTTGATCTAAAAACTGATAGTAACGAGAAATATGCATTATCCGCTAGTTTTATTCTTCTTGTTATTTCATGATTTTCCTCTCAATCTTTATGGAATTTCGATCCTAAATATATGAAGTCTTCAACTATATCTATCCCGTCCCCTTCCATGTTAATTTCTCCAGTTTGCCTTGTATTCCCCCTAGATTATATCAGCATTTTAGTTTTATTTACATTCACCTCTAAGCCAGTTGTTTTTGCTATGATTTTTATTTCTTTATATATGTCTCCTTCATTGCTCTTAGGGATCTCGATACTATGATAATATCACCTGCATACGCCATTATTTGCGTTTGTTTATACGCTACTGTGTTCCTTGTGTCTACATTACATTTCCTCACTATATATATACAGCTATCAAATAACCCGGTCTCTCGAAATATTACTGACATATTAGGAGACTCAGGAGAACGGCTGATTGAGAAGTTGAGGAACAAACGTTTTTAAATACTGATTGACGTAGAGACTGGTTGTACTGTTGTTGATTACTTGATGGCTTTCCTGCAGTTTATTAAGGACACACCTGTTAATGACGACATCCCTTTCTGTAAAGTTATAAAAAGAATGTAACAAGAAAAGAAATATTCTGAACTGTTGATATTTCATGAAAGAAAATATCATGAAATTGTAAGATTCTGTTGGAGAATGCACGGATGCAGCTCACGAAATGGCGGGAGATAAGGCGGATTACAAGTCTTAATTAAAAATCAACAGCAGAAACTATGTGGACACACTGTATGATACGTCGTGAATCACTCGCTACGAAGAAACTACGCCCAAAGCTGAGTGAAGTGATGAATACAGTGATTACAAGTGTAAAATACATAAAGATTTGTCCATTGAAGAGATGACTTTTTGCATAAGTATGTGAGGGCACGCCGGTCACGGTAGCCGAGCGGTCTAAGGCATGCACTGTCTTCGCTCGCTTGGAAACCGGGATCGTGTGTCCGAATCCCACTCAGGGCATGGATGTTTGTGTGCGTTTTTCTGTGTTTGTCTACAGGTAGAGGCCTTGCAAGGAGCCGATCACCCGCCCAAGGAGTCCTACCGTATGTCTAAGATCTAGAAAAGCCGAAATGAACGGATAAGTTCATGGAGGTAGGCGTAGGCCCACTGGGGCTCTAGTGCCAGGGGAAAAAAATGTGAGGGCACAGAATCACTCACTCCTGTTTTACTGTGACTCTACTTGACTGTCAAGAAAGAAAGTTGTGGCTAATGTTTGCATCTTGCGAGAACTACAGTGCTGTTTTTAGAAGAACGAAATCTAGTCGAATATTTTCGCAATGAAAAAATTTACAATTATTGCATTATCGGACCTTATCTATCGCGTTGTTTTTTTATTTAAAATACAACCTTTCGGAGACTGTATTCTATCTCAGTCTTCAAGCAGAAACCTACTCAGTTTTGCCCAATCAATATAGTTATCCTCACCTGGGCCCACCTGTAGAGGTTTTTACCTGAAGACTGAGACAGAATTCAGTCTCCGAAACGTTGTGTTTTAAATAAGAAATAGGATGATGGATAATGTTCAACAATTACAAATTGTAATAATATACTATTGTCACAAACAGTAAGATCTTAATGAATATTTTGTTTCCAATTCAGCGTAGGTAAGTGATGTTTTTGAGAAGTTCAGTACACTGGACACAAGTAAGCAAAGGAACGTTTACCTCATCTTATTGGCTGATAAAGTGAAAGCAGTTTATGGAGAAGTTGGACTTGTTTATCAGAAAACTAGGAGGGAAAACTTTGGACGTGTTTTCTTGCTTGAAGAATTTTGTGGTGGAAAACAGTGTGGAAACAAATGGCACTGGAATTGTTCGGTCTATCAAAGGTTTCTTGGTTATCTGCAGCCCAGGTTTACTAAGCATTTTCCAGATGCAATAAATGATAAATAAAAATGGATCACGAATACATTTCATGTTGATTCGCCCTAGAATTACAACTTTTCTCTCTAAGAATAATAAAACTATATTGAGATATATCTGACGCTTCAGTTTCCTATGGAATCGTGCGTAGAGTTTTGGAGGGGAATTCCTTCACCTCAGCAGGAAAGCCTTGAATATCCTGCTTCCTGTCGCAACACCCTACTGGTGCGAGGATGGGGTTTCAGCTGTGGCAGTCATCAAATGCGGTCATCATTCTATGATGAACATGGAAAAAGACCTTAGAGCAGATTTTTCAAAACACCCACCTCGCTATGATAAATTATATGCAGAGAGACAACCAGACTAATCCAGGTATGAAGCCTGTGTTTTGTTTCAGCCCTTTAAATTAAATACATTGAATAATGTACAGTAAATTATAAAAAATGTATACACTCATAGCTAAATTTTATGTCAAATTTGTTTGAATTTGTTGTGGTAGTATGATATTAATATTTATGACATGTTTTAATGGGGATGTAACGTATAAAACTTTGGGAACCTGTGACGAATACAGTCTGTAATTTCGGGTCTTCTGTGTAAAGGCCACATCTTACATCCTATAAGCCTATAAAATGTTCTGTAAACTTCAAAATTTACTCATTCGGAGAAGAGGGTCTCTTTCCTATGGATTCCAGGGGCGCAAGACCTCAGCTTTTCACAGCCTGCCAATTAGACATGGCCCATGCTGGAAAACTCTGTTTGTGCGGCCTAGAAGTGAGGTATGTCTAAAGACTGATGGTCCACTAGAAGTTGTGAATCCGGAAAATGTTAGTTTCCAGAACACTACAGAGGAACGCTTTGGCCTAGCGGCTGTCGCTCTGGTCCCTCTGGTCTCTCTCAGTTGGTGTTTCGGCCACTGCGGGCGCATTTTCCTGCAATGATTCTAGGGCAGTTTCTATTATAATATTTTATTCATATACCTTGAACCTATAGATCGATATAAGGTGCTTTATCAAGAATATTTGCCTCAACTATAGCCGTCATTTTTATTTAAATGCGCTGATTTTACTGAATGATAAGAGATTTATTGTGGTAGGTAAAGGTAAAATTATCCGGTCACGGTAGCCGAGCGGTCTAAGGCATGTACTGTCTTCGCTCGCTTGGAAACCGGGATAGTGGGTTCGAATCCCACCCAGGGCATAGATGTTTAGTTTATGTGTGTGCGTTTATCTGTGTTTGTGTACGGGTAGAGGCCTTGCGACCAACTGATCACCCGCCCAAGGAGTCCTACCGAATGTGTAAGATCTAGAAAAACCAAAATGAACGGAGAAGTTCATGGAGGTAGACCTAGGCCCACTGGGGCTGTAGTGACAAGGAAAAAAAAAAGATAAATTTGTTTCTGTGCCAAACTAATTAAGCGCTATGCCATGAAGGCGCATCGGGGAGTGGATGTACAGATCGGCGCATTTATGGCCTCGACACTAATTGGAGATTAGTCAGCTTCAAGCCGAGGCCACTTTATCCCCTGGGAAAGAGCCCCCGGTACCCACTGGACAGGTGGCTGAGTGGGCTCCAAGCCAGCCAGGACTACGTGGAGAAGAGAAAATTCTTGACCTTACTGCTACTTGAACTCCGACCGTACAGTCATCTATCCCTTTGCCAGTCGCTATACGAAGTGCCCTATCACGACCCCTTTCACTGTAGTAGACTGCTGATAAAACCGCTGCCAGTGACCGCGTTGTCTAAGGCACGAAATAACTCCTCCCGCTCAAACATTGGGAACGTGTGTTCGAATATCACTCAAGGCTTTAATGTTTGTGTTTATTCTGTGTTTGTGTTGTCCTGTGTAGGTAGCGGTCTTGCAGCGGGTTGTTCCCCCGTCCAAGCAGTTCTACCGACTGCCTAAAAAATTCGTAATTTCAAAATTAACTCTGGATGGCAACAGGTCAGAAATATTAATCTGTCAAAGCATAAGAAGAAAAACAAGAAAAGATGATTAATATGATATAGAACTTCACCTGTTAAACTTAAATACACACCGAATGTCCTAGAGAGGAACCATTACTGATGTCACCGATTACTGTATATATATATATTCTGTGGGCAAATATATATACATATAAGTACATCCTCTCTGTGGAGACTAGTTACTTTATTTCCACCGTATTCCTGCGAGCCGTAGAAAGCTATGAAAAGGGAACCCCGTGAGTCGGGGTATTTTTATTTCTAGTGGGGTGGGACTAGGTCCCTTGTACTGCGCCCAATTCTGGCCTATTGTACCAGCCCCAGATGATAGGTGAGGGTGATTGTGGAGCAATTTCATATTCAGCGGCGATATTTTCTTACCACGAAGAGCATTTAGCGGCTTAAGTTTTATAGTGAACACTCTTTGCTTTAAAACCGAATTTTTGCAAAATGTTTAAATTAATTTCAGCTTCGAGATATTTATATACACAACTTTATTTTTAGTTATTTTTGTGCCCATCTGAAAGTGACTGGCTTCCATTGTTTTTTCTTTCTTTATGACAGCGGTGGTGATCGAACTAGGAACCCTTTGAATATCAAATTTGTATGCTAAGCAGTAAAGCCCTGAGCCAGACGTGTAGGCTTCTAATGAAAATGCATTAAAGTGTTTGTTTTCCTTGTTACGACCTTGCTCTGCAGCAGACCAATGAGAATACCTCTTCAGCTCTGTACTTCAGATCAGTAATGGTGATTGCGATCGAAATAAATAGAGTCATAAACTACTGATATGTGTTAAGTGATTGTGCACGGATTTTGGATTGGTAATTGGATTTGTTGGACTCGTAGCTACACTTAATTATAGAGCTATCGCTAATTCAAGCACATTACAACTCACTACAGCTGCATTATTCCTTCTCGGTTTGCTGTGTCTTCGCCACCGACTGTCGCCTGCTAACGGCTTCCAAATCCGTAGAGTCCTCAGCTTCCGTGCTGTACGGCCCTCATCATCTGTGACTGGCGCCTGTCCCACAACTCACTCATGGCCGCATCCCTTGACCTTTGACTTCTAGCCGCGTCTGGTTAGTACTCACTTCGCCTCATCTGCAGACAGCTAACTACTCCCGAATTTCTTTCAGTTGCTTTGTTCCAGTGTGACGCAGCCGTTGCGTCGGACGGCATAGAAAACACAACTTCCAACAACTCTTTTTCTTTGTTGCGTGCTTAAGCGTGTCTGTGGCCATGTGACGTTCACCGTGGCATTGCCTAGCAAGGAACGCTTCTTCTGATTCTGCTAACCTGGCTCTAGGCCCCTGTGTCACAGTACATGGAGGAGGAATTCTTATAAGTTATGAATTGCAACAATATTGAAAGCGCAAAAGAACCACAGAAATCCATCTATTCCTCACTTCTCGCAAGTCCTATTTCTCAACTGCACTCTCAACCAAACTCTACAGGATAAAAGCTATTTCATGTACTTTTTCCCGAAGTTTTAGTTGTTAATCTTTATCTTCCTCCTGTTGTGTTGAGATATTTCATTTAGACCCGTTATATACTCGTATATTTAATGCCAAGAGATGTGAGTGAAAGCCACCTAGCTGGCCTTCTTTCAGAAGTGAAAGTTTTGTGTGTGAATTTTAAATAATATTAATTACCATGTGAGTATTTTAACAGATGAAAATTTATAGAATGGTTTGACAACATCGCCCAGTGTGACCCAAATATATATTTATATGAATAATTTTACATGTTTCGGTCAGCTATGACCATCTTCAGAATACATAACAACATACTGAGGAAACTACTATTACATTGATCATAGTATATCAAGTTGCGTCAAAGTTTTATATAAAAATTTTAATTAAGAAAAAATGTGGTTGAGATAAAATTATTAAAATTCTTAATATTTAAAATCTTAAAACGCTAAGTTTCGTGTCTTCGAGCCTCTTCTATCAACGGGAGATTGGGGTGATATTGCCGTTCTTAGAGGCCCGTGCAGTGTTGTTTTCCCCTTTTTATACAGTTGGTTAAGAATCGTTGTTGGTGAGTTGTTTCTCCTTGCTTTGTGGGTTGTGTGTGACGGACCAGAATGAATAAAGTTGAACTAGAAGAAAGTTTCCTTAAAAAACAAGGCGTTCCGGGCAGAACTCATGTAGTCCTTACTTTCCTATTGTACAGACTTCCAGTCGCACAAATTCTACGCCTCCAGTTCCTTAAGTAATGCAAACTTATAACCCATGAATGCAGTGCTGGACTCTTGCGCAGATGACTATATAATCGAATATTTGTTGAGCCAGTACTTTCTGCTTGTTAACATTAATAACACTGTCACTCATTGATGGCTCCATGACTAACATTAACGGGTTCTTGATTGTGTAATTGGATTTATTAAGACTTTCTCTTATGATCTCTATTAATCACAATAAATTACAGGGCTATCGTTAATCTACCCACTTCACACATCATTAGAACACGCTCCATTTTTGTTCTCGTTCCACTTTGTACTCCTTGTACTCTTCTGTACTCTTATAATTCCTCGGCACGGACTCCACGGAAGACACCGTTTTCTGTTATCAAGAATGCGTGTTTATTGGTTTATTATCTAGCAATATATATCCTAATTTTCAGCGCCTTTACTTCTGCGGGAATGTGTTTAGCGACCTGCAGCCTAGCAATAGGCATGGCGCGGACCACATAGAAAGCACTTCTTGCAATATTCTTTCTGTTGTTGCGTGCGCGTATTTCGGCCGTTGCCTAGAATTGGGTCTGCGTGTCTCATTATGTTACAAATTATATAATTATTATATTATATGTATATGTACTAGTGCTAACTTTGTAATTGGTCTCTGAACTGTTAAATTTGGGCGTATATAATCAAGAATTGAACTGAATTGAATTATTATTATTTCTAAATATTTATACTTTACATTTCTCAATTCTCAATAACAACTTAGATATTTGTTAAAAAAATTATTATTATTACTTTGTTTTTGTTTGTTTGTTTGTTTGTTTATCCTCCAGTGTTTGCCTGTAATTTGTCTTTCACTTTATGTTATGTTTGTCCATAGTGTAATTACTTTTATCTGCACTGTGCTCTGTCTGTAATTGGCCTTGTAGCTGTTGACTCAGTACATAAATAATAAAGAACTGAAATGAATTAAGAATTTTATAGTTTAAAGTAAATGTATTAAGTAAGTACAAATGTTGGTTAGTTACATTTTTGGAGTGAGAAACCCAAATATTTGCATTTTAATGTTTTGTAATTTGGTCTCATTTCATATAAAATTTGTGGGAATTAACATGATCTATCTTCATACAAAATTTTACATTTCGGGCTCTCATGGTCCATTAGCTTTCTCTGACAGGCTGGAACGTAAATAAAAATTTTGCGCGAAGGCTACATAATTGTTTTTTTAAATACGTATTAATGATAGCGTGCTCGAGGAGAGAAATCCGCACTACCATACCAGAAATAATTTTCGTCATTCGAGATGTTTGCGTACATCTAAGGCCACTTATGGCGTTTGACCCACACACGTCGGTTCTGCGATCTCCAGACCACAGAGGGCTTTATAAAGAACATTGTATACCCGCAGTAAAACGGTCTGAACTTCTTCGCAATTTCACATACATAAAGCTATGTTCCCTATAATTTACAGCTACCTGAACGACAAAACAAAAAACAAAACAAATTCCGTGGTCTGTAGTTCGCAGTATTATTAGTCTGTAGTAGTAGTGCGAACTTTTGCAGATAGAGGGTGTCACGTGGTCAGCGCAACGGATCCCCATGGCCGTTAATCTCAGTTTTCTAGACCGGAGCCGCTATTTCTTTGAAAGAGCTCCTTAATTATCTTCACAAGGCTGAGTGGACCCCATTCCAGACCCACTACTTCTCAGAAAATCTGGTAGCGCCATGAATCGAACCCGAAACTTCTGTATCTGTAGCCAGGAACTTTGACCACTAGACCACAGCTACCTGAATATACAAACGAATTATTGTAAAATAAATAGAATTATTGATATATCAAGCTTTAATATAGTTATAGATTTTTACCAGATCTTTTTAGTAACATCTTCAATAATGGAAGCGTTCCATGCAGAATGATACTTCTCTAAATGACGCACAGGACCCGCCAAAAGTTATTAATAATGCGAGGAATATTTCAAAGTTTCTGTCATGTTAGTTTTTTTTTGACATTTTACTACTCTTTATCGATGTATAATAAATCAGATATTTTTCTAAAGATAGCTCAACAAGAGTAACGTTTCTTGTTTTTACCTTTTTTCCTACGACAAGCCGTTTGGCAGAAAGAGGGAAAGCGGGCTGACGTTTCGCTATGTACACGTATATATGGCAGAGCTTCAGAAACAGCTGTTGCTGTCCCTGGTGATTACATTTATCTTCCCAAGGTTCTTGGACTCACCCGTCACTGTCTGTGACGTTGAAACCACATTTATTGTGGAGCAGCCCCTATAAGGAAATTTGTACTACACTGAGACATATAAAATTGCAGAACTTTATTTTTATCTACTCGAAGACACAGCCGAGTTATTTTGAAGCAACTAAAAATACATGACACCATAATGTACATTTCCTTACAACTGTTGATATAAAACACAGAAGACTACGTACGCATTTTCATGAGATATCAATTATTTTCTAGTAGAACAAAGAACGGACAAGAAACTGGATTCGAATATAAGAGCAAACAACAATATTCTCGGGTATTTTCTATTAAAGAATTTTTTTTCACTATCGCTTTTTTCTACGGCGCGATGTTTGGTCGGAAAAGAAGGGGACGACAAGCACAGAGACAGAAACGCGTTTAGATGTTATGTGTTTGTGTGTATGTGTGTGAACAAGGTCCATGTGGCTCGAAGATACATTACCGCACATATTTCCCAGAAAGTCCTAGTTATAGCTCAAGCGGTTAGTCGCTGGCTTACCACCGCGGCGGCCCGGGTTCGATCCCGGGTCTGGCCAAGTGGAATTTGTGGTGGAAAAAGCGGCGCTGGGGCGGTTTTTCTCCGAGTACTTCGGTTTCCCCTGCCAATCTTCATTCCACCAAATTCTCCATCATCATACTCACCCGGGGCAGGTTACAATACACCAATCAGTGGCCGCCGTGCCTAGTGAACCCAGTTGGACTCCACCCCCCACTAAGCGAAATATTTTAGTTCCCAGAACCTGTAGTAAACGGCGCTGATGACACTAAACCCTCATGATTTCTTATTTACGCCATGTTTTTATTACTGAACGTAGAAAATAACTAAGTACGAAGCTTGAATCATCTCACACGGTGCGAGATACATACGAGATATCGCTAGAATCTGTCGGATGGTTCAGTAGTTCAGGCCAGTGTAGGTAGGCCCGTGCCATAGCTCAAGCGGTTAGTTGCTGGCTTCCTACAGCAGCGGCCTTGGTTCAAGCTCGGTTCTGGTGTGTGGAATTTGTGGTGCACAAAGTGGCTCTGAGGCAGGTTTTCTCCGAGAACTTCTATTTCCCCTTTCCATCTTCATTCTACCAGTTGATCCACAATCACCATCTTGTATTCATTTTGGGTTATTACAATAGGCCAGTAATGGCCGCGGTACCAAGTGGACTCAGTCTCGGGCATTCTCACCAAATCTCATGAGGTTACAATTCTTCAGATAAAATAGGTTTGAGAACTCAGTACAGAGAATGTTGTATTTTAAGAGAATGTCTTTCTTTCGTAAGGGAATAGAGGCTTGTTGATCATCTACATGTGTTCTTCTATCCAAGGTTTACACATATTTTTTATTTATTTAGCAGTTTGAATGTTATTAGCCTATTTAAGAAGAAACCTCTTTAATGTTTATGGTTTGTGTACGCAAGCTTGCATGTACTCGTATTATAGATATTGCCAACAGCACTGAAATATGTATGCATAGTCTCGGCTACTAGTAGCGTTTGTAAATAAACACCACATTGAGTTTTGCGGAGTCGTTGAAGTTTCTAGTGACACTGCAGGTCTAATGATACTCAAGTTAATATTTTTGCTTCGATTTAGATGAGTGTTTATGTATCTCAAGATTAATCTTGGGAGAAAACATTTCAATGATTCTTAATGTTAATTGATCCTTGTCAGTTTCTGGCAGAAGTGGAAAGTATTTCAGGTTGCTTAGCACACAGTTTGATATGTAGTCCACCCTAAAATAATTATTTTTCGCTGCATTCTTATAATTTTTTTTTATTTTTAACTCTTTCAGTTATTTCCATATTTCTAAAATTCTGGAATGATTTTATATGTTTGGGCACTTTCCCGATAATTTTTTTTCCTTCTGGCTAATTGAATTCCAACCTTAAAACCCCTTTAACTTTACCGAATAATTCAATACGAAGCTAAGGTTTATCCAGTATATTTTCAGGCATTGAGCAGCCAATCCATATTACAGGTCTCAAGTAACACCCTATGGCTTAGCGGTCTCCGTATCTAGGGGTAAAGTTCCCACCTCGTGACTCAAGGTACGCGGGTTCAAACCCGGCGGAGGTCGTGGAATTTTTAAGGGCGGAAAAATTCAGGGAACAAGTCCTCCGGGAGGGACTTTAAGCCGTGGGTCCCGTGTCGTAGCTTTGCGGCACGTAAAAGAACCTCATGGTCTAAGTGCATGGGGAAACCCACCCTCTCCAATAACAACAACACCCTATGGCTTTAATTTTCCTTACCGGTGGAGCCTATGTGGATGTAGGAGGGGGGCTGTGTTCCATCCAAAAACATAATTTCGAGTAAAAATTGCAAATCCAGTAATTTATAATAACCATGTTACTAATTAAATATAATTCTTTTAAAAGAGGACTCACTACTCAGAATTAAACTAATAATAAAGTCAAAGGTTGTATCCCTGTTCAAGGTCAAAATAGAAGTTGTGCATAAACATATAAAAATGCAACTTGATGATAGCCGCTACAGTAGTATTATTGAAGATTGCCCGGTTAAAAAAACAGGAATATCTCATTAGAGAACATTAGGTTGGATATTGTCCATTTTCTGGGGAATAATGTTTCGGAAACTGGATCCGCTTCCATCATCAGGTGTAACAGGGGAAGGGATCTTACACAGCTGGGCAAGTTAGAGAGCACTAGCATCGAACACTGGATCACAGGATTGGTCAGTTCAAAACTTCGGCATTGTATAATCTGGGATATTGCCTCTGTCTTCAGCTGAAGCTGGAACCTGCGGACCTCTGGGACCTTGGCATTTGCCTGCCAGAATACACGGTGTCATAATGTAGAAAGCTTCACCGCAGCGGACATGTCAAAGCTTGTGTAGCCCTGTTACATTTCATTCCCTTTAAAGAAACCACAAGCTCAGTATCGTGTTGACAAAATCATGCCATGCACTGCCCTACGAAACTAATTTCTGCTCCTCCCTTTCGCCCTTGATAGTTTCCTGTTAGAAGTATCTGTTACTCCTGTTCCGTCTAACGCAACTCAATGAATATGGCCCATATAAGAAGTAAGATGGCTTGCAATTCAAAAAAGCATTTGTTAGACAGTTGTATTAACGTGATGATGACCAGATAAAATGGCTTAAACATATATTAATAAAATAAATTGAATGGTATACATTTTTGAGTTACGATAGAGGGAACAAGCATAACAGAATAGTTTGCAAATATGCAACAGGACGCGATCTATAAATATTCTTATTAGAAGCATTCGCAGTAGCCAGTAAGATAAACCTTACTTGTGTCCTCCAAGAATGCTGAAGACTGCCTCGACGTTTCGATGCAGAGTAATTCATTGATCAGTTAGGCACCATTATCTACGCTTTTCTCTGCAGAAGTAATATTATTTTTATTATTATTATTGCTAGTGGGGTGGGACTAAGTCCCTTGTACTGCGGCCACTTCTGGCCTATTGTACCAGCCCCAGATGATAGGTGAGGGTGACTGTGGAGCAATTGGTGGAATGAAGATTGGCAGGGGAAACCGAAGTACTCGGAGAAAACCTACTTTGTCCACCACAAATCCCACTTGACGTGACCCGGGATTGAACCCGGGCCGTCGCGGTGGGAAGCCAGCGACTAACCGCTTGAGCTATGGCGCGGCCTCTCTGCAGAAGTAGATTGGAAGAAGATGTGATTGGGGAGTAGTTAAGGACTGTAAGGGAAAATTTCATGTTGTACTTGAAGTTGCTGATTGATTTATAGGTTACTTACCCACGCTGTATCAACTGCACAATTAATGTAAGGTCTAGTATATGCACAGATTATCATGCTTAGCGAGCATGTAAGCATCTGAAAGAAGGGAGTCAAATTTAAAGTGTTATTCCAGTATTCGTCTTAAGGAAATGTTGGTTTTCGAGTTCGTACTTGGTCTAGAGAAGTCTCTTTGTCCAGGTTTTACTCTTGAAGTAAAATATTGTCCACCTGTTTGATGCTCTTCAGCTGCTAATGTTACTCACAGAGACGTTGATGTATTTAGAACCAAATCTATTTCCCTTTAATCATATTTTATAGTTAGGCTTTCTTAATTATTAAAATATTTTGTTCAATATGAATACTCATATAACGTACGTGTATATTCGCCGAACACAGTGGCTGCACGGTCTATGAACTGTCTCCGCTTAGTCGAACACTGCTATCATCTGCATTGACATTTGTGTGCGTTTATTCTGTGTTTCTATTGTTGTGTGTATAGGTAGTGGCCTTGCGACTGACTGATCCACCGTCCAAGGAGTCCTACCGCCTGTCTATAGGATTAGGAAACTAAAAAGAAAATGGCCGAGTTCCAACAAAAGGGACTGTAGAGCCGTAGGCAGATGAAAATATTTCTTTTGCCGAATAATGATTGGCTGTATTGCACTTACTGAATTTTTATTTTTGTATAAATAATATAAATTATCTTCTATATGTGTTTATGTCTTTTTCTCGTGTATACTTTATTATTGGCTTTTTGGGGCAGATGAGTAAGCACGTAAATGAATACATATTTAACTGAAATTATCAGAGGTAACAGATTAGAATAAGCATTAAACCCACCGGGGCTCTAATTTAGAACCTCTCGGTTACAAGTCCGGTTACCGCAGTTCTAACCTTCTGCATCGAGCACGTCGTGTATAGCCACTGCATAATTTCTCGCTGTCTACACAGTATCATAGTAAGGACAATTTTAAAAGACGTATGAAAAAAGAGTACACTGAACACATCTGAAAAGCAAATCTCTTACTAGATAAATGCATTATCAATACATGACTCTCAAGCGGAACAGCGGTGGATGAATAATTGATACGTTCCACAAAATGAGGACTTCCCAACTCGAGAAAGGCATGGCTCCTTCCGGTTCTCTTGAGCAGACTGTCCTCACTCCCTTCCTCCTAGTAATATTACAGTGCTCAAGTCTTTGAAGACTGAACTTAATTTAAATAATATTTAAATATCCAGTTCACTTCCGGTTTACTTCACGCTAAAAACACCGCGTCTTGATCAAAAAAAAAAAAAAAGATCGGGTGTTTACGGAAGAAACCGTTGTTTTACAACGTTCATTCGAAATAGTTTTCCTCCGACAAACATGTAGCGAGATACCAAACAGAAATACCCGAAGGTCTTTATATACAGTAACCATTTTCGTCATCAGGTTTTAACTAATACTAGAACAGGTCGGCAAATTTAGTGAATCTCCTCAACATCAAATTTCATGAAAACCCGTTCAGCTATTCTCGAGATATATATGCAGACAGACTGATGTATCAATGTTACTAGGCGAATTTTTACATACTGTGACATGTGGAGCCGTTACTACACACCGACAGCGAAGTAAGCAACTATACAGTAGTCGTTGCTATGGAAAGGCTACGCCAGCACACATGAACGAAAAAGTCTACGACAAAAATTGTATTGCAACAGAAGAACGGTGTTTTCTGTGAGGTCAGTACCGAGGTATTATAAACAAGACAGTTAGTAAGAAGTCAGTCGGTTGGTGGATTTACTGAGTGAGTGAGTGAGTTAGTTAGACGACATCTGCGGTTCATTTGTTGTGGGCTGTAGTACTTAGAAGCTGGTAGCTGCGTCAGGGGAGAGTTCGGGAACTGGGAGCAAGGGGAACGTCCGCTGTTGGAAGCCGCTATCGTGCAACGGAACTGAAGATGTGACTTTTGATGGTGGTATGTGCAGTCACGCGTTACATCAAAGAGCCTAATAAATCCGGTCACCAGTTCAAATGACGTCTCTAGTCACATTCTACACACGTGATGATATTTCATTTTCCAGAATTCCAAAAACATAAGGAAGGGTTTAAGAACACGGAGAAATGTACAGAGGAAAATTAAAAATACAGACTTCATTTCAGTCAGATTCGGTTTACATTTGTGGCTTATTAATTCCCTCTGTTATTACAATTGCTGTAAGAAAACACCGTGTCGAGTGGGAATCCCCTGCCAGTTTTCAGACAGCTGATTGTCTTGGTTTTGACGTTAAGATGGGGACAGTCTCTCCAATACTTCTCAGCAGCTCATCAGAGTTCAGCGTCGTCATAAATATATAAGGCAGAAAGGTACCTTGAAAGCATCATGTTTTCTGAAATAAAGTGTTACATCCGGTGCCTTTCAGATGACGCAATAATAGAGCTGTCTATCTCGCCCCCACACGCTGCACCAAATCCATGTGTTCACTGTTGCAACATTTTAGCTGACACGCACTTTATGAACACGCCACGTCTCCACCCGCTCCTGTCCGACACACAACAAACTAACTGACGTTAAAACCTGCAGGAAACGGTGGCAGGGCTTTTAACATAGCTGCTTCAGCTCGGAGGGTGAAGTTCACAACTCCCCTCGCAGTGAAGCGTTCACTTTACAGACACACACGTATTTAATTTTATGGCTTGTAACTCGCACGCCCTAAAGAGATTCACGAGTTTCAGTCTGTTTTATTTCATTATGTTTGATGGAGAATGATGACTTTTCGGCTTAGTTTCCTTTCTTAACAGGATACACCCCGCTTATATGATAACCGTACTGTCTGTGCACGTGTATACGTCTAAGTATGTATATATGCCCTCTTTCAACTTTGAAAGTAAATTACAATTTTTATGGAATTTGATATAACATATTGCTATTGGAAGAGACCCTAGTCTCGTAAATTTGAATTCCGCGTAATCGATGATAATAATAATAATAATAATAATAATAATAATAATAATATGACGGACGCACGAACTTTTAAAATATGAGCAACAATTCATATGGGGTTCTGAAATTTTTTACTTAAAAAAATATGCAAATTTCTTCAAGTAATCTTTTTGTAGAATGTAAAATGGAGGTAGAGCGGCTGCATAAGTTCCTCGTTTTGTTGCATTCTTCTGACAAAACAAAATCTAACTGATGACATCTCAGATAGTACAATCCTAGTCGTCAGCAACTTCTGGCTCTGTCGAAGCTCTTCTTTGGGTAAGATCTGAGCGAGTTTAGTCCGGCATCCAATTAAAATACTCTCAATATATATATCCTAGAGTCATGTAAATATTACCCTGTATGCTTCTCACACGAAATAAGAAAACGGGAGGCTAATTGGATTGGTCATATCTTACGCGGTAACTGCCTTCTGAAAGAAGTTATTGAAGGAAGGATAGAGGGGCTGATAGAAGTGACCAGAAGAAGAGGAAGAAGACGTAAGAAGATGCTGGATGACCTTGGGGACAGAAGAGGATATTTTCATTTGAAGGAGAAAGCTCTAGATCGCATTAAGTGGAGGAAATTTTTTGGAAGAGACTGTGGACCTGTCGTCTTGACAGATTACTGATGAATGAATGATGAATGAATGCTTATCACTCTTTCATATGAGATTTTTGTCAATAATATTCTCCACTAAATATTATATATGCTCTTATATATTTGTCTTTCGAGCTTCATTTCCGACCGATGATAGCCCCTGCAAGAACTCACCACTCCAGCAACACCAAGTAACGTTCAGGAATCCTAAAGATCCCCGTTTCGTAATATACTGAGTTTCCCACATGCATCTTCATTCTTGTAGCCAAATACTTCCCCGACTATGAACTATTTTATTTTAAAGAGAAGCCACCATAACTGAGTCAGAACATCAGGATACAAGCTTGGCAAGAAGGTATAATTCCTGACGGAGAGAGCATTTTCTTTACGTCACACCATCCATACTAGCTGAAAGATATACTTAACAGCCTCTCTAATGCGTAAAGGAGGCTCTTTTCCCTTGGGTAGAATAGTCAGAATTTGATGCTGCCATCCACCTCCATCGAAAATATAGTTTACAAATATATTAAACTTACTCGCGTATTTCGTTATTTATGTTTTATTTAAGGACGCTGTCAGTAGCTCAGCCTACGCAGCGAGAATGTACAGATCATTAGACGACATTGATTTTAATATTATTGGGAAGGAATCTGACGTAGCCTCATTTCAAGTAGGTCTACTGTCCTGGAAGGATAAATTTAAACCTTGAAGAAACCCCATTCGACCGCCTATGTGGTCTAGTGGTCAGGGTTCCTTGCTACAGATCCAGAGGTTCCGGGTTCGATTCCCGGAGCTACCAGAATTTCTGAGAGCTAGTGGGTCTGGAACGGGGTCCACTCAGCTTCGTGAGGATAACTGAGGAGCTATTTGATTTGAAAAGTAGGGGCTCCGGTCTAGAATACCAAAATTAACGACCATGAAAATCCGTTGCGCAGACCACATGACACCCTCTATCCGCTAAAGTTGGAACTAACTTCGCCGGCAAGCAGCGGTCGCTCGGTCGGTATAGTTCGCTTGCGGACTAAAAGCCGCGGAGTTTAGTATTTAGTTTAGAAGGCTCATTCAGGATAGTAGACTTCCTAGCTGAGATCCGAGAAGGGTACCACCGAAATATAAGGCGAAACTTTGAGCCAACGTTCCTCCTAAAAATACCTGTAACATTTTAATAGCTTCTTCTTCTTCTTCTTCTTCTTCTTCTATGGCGCAACAGCCCGATGTCGGGCCTTGGCCTCCCTTATCAAGCCCCTCCATTCCTCTCTATCCTGCACTGCTCTCTTCCAGTTCCTTACGCCCATTAACTTCTTTGCATCTTCTTCCACCACATCAATCCATCTAGTTCTTGGTTTCCCCGCACGTCTCATACAACCTATTGTACTGTATAATATTTTCTTTGGGATACGCTCCTTATCTATTCCCTGTACATGCCCAGCCCATTGCAATCTTTTAAGCTTTATCGTCACTGAGATCTCTGCCTCCTGGACATAATAATCCTTAATTTCTTCCTTATTACTGTATTGTATTTTAATAGCTTAGTCACCTGATATTCCCGTACCTTACTTTATAATTGCTTAGATACAGTCACCAGAGCCTCATTTGTAGATGTGGCTTTACAAGATTTCAACAGCTTCTCCATGCTCCTTAGGAGGCAACACACACTCGCATGTAGAGAGCGCAATTTTTCACCAGGCACACTATATTTTCCAGGACATAATGGGATGTTGCGGTGTCAAACACATCGACTCTCGGCTTCCCGATATACGGACTGTGAGAGGCTATTACTCTTATCCAGCTCTCTTGATGCTTTAACGATTTTATTCACACATCAATCCTGTACATAGACTTCCCCATACTAACAAAAAGCGTGGGCATTTTTAAACATTTCCTTTCGAAAAGACAAAGGCCGTTTTCTATTGTCTCTCCGTTCGCTAGGCTTTAACGAAGTCTGGAGTGTTCTGTGTATCCCTGCCAATAGCTTTAAGGCACAATAAACACATTTCACTATGGAAACTAAGGACTGAAACATAGTGGAGTCTTAATGACCAGCAATGTCAGTTGCGCGCAACAGTTCTCTGTTTAGAAGCAAAAGTAAAAAAGTGAAGCTATCCCTGTAACACGCCGTGGAGACCCATAGTTTTGTGAGACGTCGAGGCTCCCCACATTTCCTAGAGAGTCGGCTGAGATATAGTAGTAAATTTGTCAGCCTCACGCGCCGGCATCCTTTTACCTACAGGAAAATTCCTGGTACTAATTTCTGTTAGAGGCTGAGTCGACACCAAGGACATAGTGCGGCTGGATGTATTAGGTAAATTTAAAAATCCAGTGACTCCACCAGAATCGAACCCGCAACCTTCTGGCTTGTAGCATAGTGCCTTAACCAAATACGCTACCGCGTGTCCCTCTCTGTTTAGAATTAGGAAAAAATCACTGAATTTCTGCCAGAAAAATTGATTAATTTTTTTTATTGATTCTTTCAGATTCGACTAAACTTTATAACCAGGAATTAACGAGTGTTTTTAACAGTCAGACAGAAATTCGTCTCGGCAGCCATTACTCCTCAGGACGTATCTCGCTTACACACGCCGTCATAATCGTTCCTCCTCAGCCCACATACGTCACACAGCATACAATTATGTGCAGTACTCTCTATCATAATATATAATATGTACAGAACCTTATTTATTGTTATATATATGTAAATAACACTCAAGAACTCCGTATTATACATACATCTCGTGTGTTTGTGTTTTATATGGGCCTCATAATAAGAAGAAATTATTTCCTGAAACAATATTGTGATATGTTAGTTGAAAGACGGGAATAGTTGAGCCAGAGGAACCGGTGTTGCCTGGTAAAGGCTCGATAAACACGTTCCCAATGCAACAGATACGAACGCAACAATTCAGGACATTGCAGGAACCATGGGTTAGGTGTGAGACAGTCACCAGTCAGCGACAACTGGAGCCGTTGAACGTGGAACCTGAGCCGTGACCTGACAACGGCTAATGAAGACAAACTGAGAAGACACAGAGCGTGTCCTAGTGAATTGTAAAGTGTGTAAATTAGCGATAGTCTACAGTTACTTGAAGCTACGATTTATAAGAATTCAATAAATGCAACTACAAATCTAATCCCTGTGTCTAGTCACTAACACCTGATAATATTAACAGATTTATCTTTCTAATTAATACGTACGTGTTTTATGAGGTAGGAACTACATTTTTAAAACTTGTTGGAAGGATGAAACATGATATTGCCAATGCAGGCAGATACACGTATTATATGTTCCAGCGTCCTGTGTCAATGAATTCAAACGACGTATCTACGTATATAGAACGTATAAAAATGTCCATTGTGTGACGAGCTATAGCGATAATAGTGTTAAAGGCGACATTTATTTACCAATTTAATGCTCAGCCACAAAATTAACGGCATAAAAGCAAGTGTTAATAAGGTCGGATATTGCTTGTTTGACCTGGTTAGTAATGAAGCAGTGTAGTCAACTGTTACCCAATAAGGATCACGAATGGCATTAATAATGACTTTTCAACTTTTCGCATTATACAATAGCGTCATTACCTACTTTACACCTTGCGTCTTTTTCATTTATCCGAAACTATTAAAGTTCCTTTCTCATTAAACCGGAATCGAACTTAAAGGGGTTCTATCTCTTCGATGTTTCAAGTTCTTTAATATAAAGTTTAAACCTTCAGTTACATTCTCAAAGTAAATACTTGCTTCATCATTGCAATGACCAGTCAATGAAAACTTATCTTGTTAGTCCTTGGCTTTTATATTCTATACGAACCTTAATCTTCTTGTCCATGATTTATTCTAACCGTCTTACAGTGCATACATTTATTCACCTTACTCTTCTCTCTTGCACTACATGTTTCAGCACTAAAGTGCCATCTTCAGGTGCTTTTCGTTGTACGTCAAACTACTTCATTGTATGCCCTGTTGTCTTTATACTAAAATATATACTAGTCATATATTGATAAATTTTAAATATTAAAAATATTAAAACTGTTCAGGATTTGTCATCCTTATGTCGTATCTCAATACGCGAGTCACACCTATCTTCCTCTATCGGAGCATTCTTCCTACTTTCGTGTGTGTATTGTGCTTTGTGTTGTGTCTTGCTCCTATGACTGCGTGTTTTATACTGCTGGGCCTGCTGGGTATCTTGTTTTGTGTCTTGCTCCTGTGACTGCGTGTGTTATACTGCTGGGCCTGCTGGCACCTGAAGATGGCACTTTTGTGCTGAAACATGTAGTGCAAGAGAGAAGAGTAAGGTGAATAAATGTATGCACAGTAAGACGGTTAGAATAAATCATGAACATAAATCAGTGCAACAGGACGCTAAAATATAACATTCTTAATCTTCTTTGTGACAGATGTCAGTTATCTGCTCTTTGCTTTTTAAATCTATCTCTTCCGTTTCAACTTCTTACATTATTCAGCCACTTCAATCTCAGCCTTCCTCGTCTCCACATCTTGGATTATTTTAAAAGTATTCTTAGTTGCCCTCGTCCTAATCCATTCTGATTAAGTGAAACCATCCCAGCCTTCTCTTGTTAATATTTGGTATCAGATCAGAGGTTTTATATAATTCCTTCCTTCTTCGTTATTCCTGATTTTATCAACCCCTTTCTCAATCAAATTTTGTTGTTTTCTGTTGTGTATATCATGATTTTACAGTTGTATCCACCATCACAAAAATTATCCTCTCTTGTTTAACATAAATTCATCTTCTTTAGTCATATATCATGCATAACATCCACGTATCGCATAGTATTGTTCTCTATTTACTCCTTGCAGAAACTGTTGAGCCATAGAAATATCCCTTTCTAAGCAATACACACATGCAACAATAGAACGACGGGGTTATGCAACCTGTTTCGAGACATCGGCTCGAAAAATATATTCCCGAGATCACACAACAATGAGAACTGTGTTCTCTGAGGGATATGCTGCAACCAGTTGCTAGGTTACACGAATACCCGTGACAGTATACAACACCTGGTTTGAACACTGTTTGTATATACAACAATATATATTTGTATTTTAATATCTGATATACTGTTCACAATTATTGGAACAAAACATGTTGCAAACCCTAATACCATCGGTTTCAAACCGTATTACTCCTCTCGATTTCATCATCAATTGAAATTTTCATTTAATCGAGGCAATTGAATATTTATACTTTCTGGCTTTTTAAAAAACACGGCCTTCAGCTTTCAGATCCTACGTAGGTTCCGAGCGTTCTTCGTGATCCTCTTAACATGGCTCTGTTTGCATTCACTTGCAGTCTAACCTTCAGTGCTTCACGCTCCAGCCGCGCTAACACTTCTTCCCTCGCTCTCACCATTTCCCCAACATAACTACATCATCTGCATTGTTAGTATTGGCCTCTACCCTTAAACATATTTTCATTGGGGTTATGTTCGATATTCTTTTATTGTTTTCTCTAAAACATTAAGAAGGAGAACTGTGGAGAGAGCCTTCCCTTCTCTGAGACTTCTTTTCATTTCGTAGTTATTTGACAGATGTCGTTGAATTTTAACTCTGAAATCCGAATGCATAGAGGCCATTTTAACTATATTAACCAATTCACTAGAGATCCCAAATTCACTTAAAATGATAATTTTTCCCATTTGGCGCTACAGCCTCAATTTGGGTCTTCGCCTACCTCCATGAAACTCTCCCTTTCACTTCGATTTACTAGATCTTACACATTCGGTAGGACTCCTTGGGCAGGTTACCAGCTCGTCGCAAGGCCTCTACTTGTACACAAACACAGAAAAACGCACACAAACATCCATGCCCTGAGTTGGATTCGATCCCGGCTTCCGAGCGAGCGGAGACAGTGCATGCCTTAGACTGCTCTGCTACTGTGACCGGCACTTAAAGTACAGCTTCTAAAATTTACATAATGGCGCCCCTCAGCAAGCACACACACCATTATCCCTTTTCTAAATTTGTGTATGTATATAAGAACATCTTCAGTTTTCATATTTTTAATGATATATTTTACTCTCCGTCAGTATGGAGTCCAGTGCAGTCCTCTCAATGTATTTCATTCTCCTGTAGGAAATAGTTGATTATATTTCATAGTTCCAATGGCATTCTATGAACTTTCAGTACGAAACATTCTCTAGAAGTCAGATTATTCTGCATTTACGTTCTCTACGTTTCTGTGGCCGCGCGGTCTAAGGCATGAATCGTCTTCGCCCCTTCGAACATTGGGATCGTGGGTTCGAATCCTACTTTAGATTTACATTATATTGCATTCCATAGATCCGATGTTAGCAAATGACTCTAGGATGTGGCACATATGAATACAAATAATATCTAAAATAAAAATAACAGCAGTGGTTACACATAAGGATATTCAGAGATACACGTACATCCGCCCCCCATACGTCACAGTATCATCTCCTGATATCTATACAACCTTTAAATTCCATATTCTCAACTTGTGCTAATTATACATTCCTCACATGGATGAGTCACTCTTCAAACAATAGGTATTCATCAACAGAGCGGTGCGAGTGTGGGATTAAGTATCGCATTAGCGCTACTCAAGGCATGGATGTCTGTGTCTGTTTATTCTGTGTTTGTGTTGTTCTGTGTGTAGGTAACGGCCTTGGGACGGGCTGATCCCCCCTTTCTTATGAATCCTACCGACTATGTATAGGACTAAGAAACTGAAAAATCGGCCAAGGTCCAAACGGCTATACAGCCATGGAGAGGAATAAAAAAAAACATATGGGGTGTCTACTTGAACTAGGCTAGTGATCCACAATTGAATAGGAATTATTATCTCCATCTTTCTGCTGGTAACCGCTCAAAAATTCATTCGCCACTGCATGAGTTTCAAGTAGAAAGAAATTTAATGTACGCCTAAACCTTATCTTATTTACCACATATTCCTTGCGCTGACCACGCGATACCCTCTATCCGCTAAAGTTGGCACTAACTTCGCCGACAAGCGGCGGTCGCTCGGTCGATATTATTCTATTGTGGACTAAAACTACGAAGCACAAAGAAAAAATACACTACCAAGAATGTTTTATTTGTTTTTTCTTTTGGAGTTGGAATTTCGTACTCAACCAAGACAACAGGAACCAAAAGGATGCTGTAGTTGGACACATCGAACGAGTCGGGTTGCGAATGTGAGTTCAGCGGCAACAAATATCAATTGTTGAGACACACAAAGGAAATAACATGAAATGCAGGTGACGGTGTTGCCAGATGACAAAAGCCGACAGCTTCTATTTGTGATGTTAGGCTTCATATCGTGCAATAAATGTGATGGCGGAAGGAAGTTTGTAGCACAGGAAAGAAATATTGTAGCTACACAAGTTGTTCTTCTGAAAGGAGCGCACGAAATCAAACAGTCTACCTCTGACATACTGAGAGTAGTATTCAACTCAGTTCTACTATATAACTTACCCAGCTTCCATACTTGAATAATTCTTTAATTTTTTCTGTCCGTCGTAGTTTCAAAAACTTAATTCATCATATGAGTTAAATGTATGGTTCAGCGTATTAGTATACCTATTCCTCCTTAATTCTGGTTTCACTGTTGTGGGCAAGGATTTCTAACACTTGCTGACTCCATTCCTTGCGTACGGAAATCCTTGAATTAAAAGCGGTCCTTATGCTTTCGGTTAGCCCGCACCGTAGCTCAAGCGATTAGTCGCTGGCTTCCCACAGCGGCGGCCCGGATTCGATCACGGTTCTGGTCAAGTGGGATTTGTGGTGGACAAAGTGGCGCGGAGCGGGTATTCTCCGAGTATTTCTGTTTCCCCTGCCAATCTTCATTCCACCAAATTCTCTATCATCATAATCACCCGGGGAAAGCTACAATAGGTAAATCAGTGGCCGCCGTGCTGAGTGAACCCAGTTGGACTCCACCCCCCCCCATCAAGCGAATTAAAAATAAAGTTTTAATTTTATACTTTCGGTTATCTTTTGATATATTCATGCCTCAGTCTTCCCTTTAGTTTTCTCTGTTGATTCCAAAATTTTCATCTAATATACCCTTTCCTTTCTCCTTCAAATCCTTCTCTTTGCCTCTGCTCGTTTTTATAATCATTCGCATTAATTCTAGTTTCTCATTGCATCACATGTACTCTGGCGCTATTTCTCTTCCGTCTTTGTTACTGACGAATCCCCTCCTTTGCATTCACTGTTACTTTTCTAGCGTAATGTAACTTGTCTTCGCTTCAATTCCTCTGCTGCTTGTCTCCGTTCAGCAATAATTTTCAAATTTTCTCACCGTATCTCTCAATAATCCATTTATACTATAATTTCTGAACAACAGTAACCACCTTCCCCCAAAAAGTAATCTCTTACAATTTCATATTATCTGCCCATACTTAATATTTATCAGAAAGTGTTCTTTGCCACACACCACAACTCTATAATTTCTCATATATGCAATATTTGATGCATGCTTTTCATCTATCAATATACGGTCAATTTGAGTTGTGTTAGAACTAATTGTATATGGATTTATATTCTTATATATCTTCGTATGTCATTTTGGCAAAAAAAAAAAAAGATAGTGGCTCGGAATCCACTGTTGTTAAATATCCCGTGCAGATTCCAGCTTCCGGTTGTCAGCCAAAATATGTCCTCTTAACCAAATTTCGTTTATACTTCGCTTTAAAATATGTACGTAATGTACAGATACTCTGTGAGGGACCTTACAACGTTTATTATTGGAGAGATATGTATTTAAATCATCCTTTTTTCACTTGATGTGTATGCATATGTAACATTATAACTGAACTTCCTTCTCTTTCTGAAAGCACGCAAACTTCCACTATTGTCTCAAAGGCAATCTCTTCTACCTTGTATTTCCTATTAACCAAAATCCTGTTCCCCAATCTTCCACTGAAACACAGTGAAAGTCTCTGCTTTCACTATTTCTTCTACTTTCCATCTTATTTATTCAGTTGCTGCATTACAAATTTCTCTAATTCGAATCTTAGTTGACTAAAAGTTGTTTCCGTGACGCAACTGAGCACAGCCTATGTAGTAAGGCATATTCTTTGTTCTTATAAGCTTTACTTAGTGCACTTCCTAAATTACGGATTAAAGCTGTGTAAGGAAATAGAAGTCTCAGTATAATTCGAAACAGAAATGACACCATGTGAACAAAATTCCGGGCTTTTCGTTGTTAAAGAGGGTGATATATATAGCAACCACTGTAACTTAAAATGATGAGTTTCGTGTATGACGAAAAGCCTAAAACTTATATTGACTTTTGAGATGTTATATCCTGAGATGTGGTAGATATATGTAACTTGTTGTCTCCATGCTCGAAGTAGACGTTTTTAAAACAAGCTGATTGGCGGGAAACAGCCAGTCGTGACTTAACTATGACGCTCATTACGGAATAATAATATATATATATGTGTTATTTTTGAAACGGGGTTTCCTGAACAGATAATTAGAGCATAACCTCATCAGACTTCGCCTCCACGATGCAAATATCCTTATGAAATAAGGAACGACAACCTCAGGAATCACATTACATAGATCTGACAGTTCGCCTGACGCGGTTAGATGGCGCACAACTGTGGTCTGATTTCATTTCCCAGCCGTCTACAAATATATAATTTTAGAGAATTGTCTTAGAATATTCAATTTTGTAGGTCTGCATATGCGAGATGAAATCACTATATTCCTTTATTTGGAACTCCCTGGTCGTTCCAGACGATGTTGATTTGCACACAGATGCATTCGAATTCATCACTCTCTCAAAACACTTCGCACTACTTAACCTGCTGTACACTCAGAGGCTCGTCGTGACTCAGAGAATGGGGGTTCACTCCTGTATATGATAATGTTACACTTTTCCCGCAACGTTTCTTTCGTTGAATTGAAAATCCCGATCTCTCAGGAATTGCTCACACTTAAGAGAAGAGAAGAGAAGGGAAGGGAAGGAAATGGAAGAGAAGGGAAGAGGAGAGGAGAGGAGAGGAGAGGAGAGAAGGGAAAAGAAGAGAAGAGAAAAGAGGAGAAGAGAGGAGAGGAGAGGAAAAGAGAAAAGAAGAGAAGTGAAAGAGAAGAGAAGAGGTCTTACACACTTTAAATATTTCTATGCAGCTTCCAGTTGCAGTTGAACATTTTGCTTACTTTGTTTACAAATTCATGCAACTGGACGATAATGTGCATTCATCACATCACTTCAAGAAAACTTCATTCCCCCAGAAGCATACAGTGTTGTGAAAAGATTTAATGTATTTGCATTTCCCCGCAGACAAAAAGCTGAAACGCATGGAATGGCAAAGAACTGACTTCGTTATCACAGTAGGTATAAATTTTTAGTTTAAAATAGATAAAGGTTAGCGAAAGGAATAAATACTGACACTAAAGCTCATTACAAGCCTTGGTTTTGTGGAAGTATAACTCCAGGTTTCTTAACATTCGACACTGGATGGAGGTGACTGAGTAGCATCATGTCCCGGGTGCTTTACACCCAAAGGAAAAACAACACTGTACCTGCTGAGTGGGAGGCTGCTTGCCCCAACATCCGATCTGGTTTTGGTGGCGAAGAGAATATTTCAGTCTCCACTGGAAATCGAACCCCCAGTTCCCCAGACTTCTGGCCTATATTGTAGTCGATATATTGACTGATACATCCTAGCGCCTATCAAGACGAGAAGAGGCCTGATATATTCCGATTCATCATCATCATCAGTAATCTGTCAAGACGACAGGTCCACAGTCTCTTTCAAAACAATTCCTCCACTTAATGCGATCTAGAGCTTTCTCCTTCAAATGACAGTACCCTCTTCTGTCCCCAAGGTCATCCAGCATCTTCTTACGTCTTCTTCCTCGTCTTCTNATCTGCACACTTCCTGTCTCCCCCGTGTCCAGTCGTACTCTAACTTTCTGATCCATGTACAATTTGCTAATCAATCTTCTTTCATGCCAATCGATACCTGTTTCTTTCAGGATCTGCATTAATTTGGTCCAGTTTACCCGGTCAAATGCCTTCTGCCAGTCTATGAAGCAAACACACAGTTCTTCATCTATCTCCAAAGTTCGTTCCGCTATAATTCTCATCATCCCAATATATTCCGATTAGGATAATTAATTTATTAGAACTAACTCCTGGAACTATCATATCTGACAGATTCTTCCACTGGAATGGAACATTATATTTTCAGAGAGAACTGATATTCCTCCCTTCAGTATCCGTAACATTAGTCATCTGTTTTGTGTCGAATGGATCTTTCTCAAAAGACGGTTGTAAAATAGAAATACCACGTATTTACACACGTAACGCATGAAAACCAATATTCGAATTTCGTTGTTGAGAATTTAATAACGTGCACTCCTACCGTGTCACAAAATTGATGAATGTTCCCTATTTGTTTCTCTCACAGGGGGTTCAACAGGGCCTGTCGGTAAGTTCGTGTCAAGGCTTTGAGGAAAAATGTTTAAATAACTGTAAAATGTAAAACAGGAGTATGTCACTAAAATATGAAAGAATTTATGAAACCTATGAACAGTGTAACAAGTCTGAAACTTTCGCTCGCTTTTTCACTTAGCTGGAAAGCCTGAGACTTGCCAGCAAAAGCATATTGCACGTAAGAAGAGTGCTTGTTTTTTTAACTTTCGTCTGAAACATGTTTCGCTTCGGTAAGTATTCGAGTAGCCCTCGAGATGAGCTCAGAAAGTCATATAAATTTGTATAAGTTTTGTCCATTTTAAATAAAATTAAAATGTGCTCACAAATTAGCAGAAATCTCAAATTAAAATGTAATGCATATCTTTACAAGGCTTCCGGGGTTGCAACATGAGAATACGTGTACCTATTATCAGACAACATAGGGTCAGAACCTAGAAAACCGATTAATTTCACCGCCAGGATCACCTTAAATTCCTTGAATAAATTATCTACTCTAAAATGATGGGGCGATATGGAGAGGGGGGGTGGACATACGTGACTGAATATCAATGGAAGCCCCAAGGAACGAGGAAGAGAAATGCCAAGCAGATGCGGGAAAGAGGACTTTTTTGCCGGTATTAAACCCATAAAGCAAAGTGGTTACAATATATATGTTTCTTGTAGAACTAAAGAATTTTTAACTTGCCCACACAAGACATTTTTGTGTTTCGTTTGATCCTAATATTAAAGAGCAATAATTTCTTTAAATATAATTAATTAATTGGTCTTTATAGTGAAGACGTATGTTATAATATTCCGTTTGGCTAGGAAATAAATTATATTGTTTAGATGGGTTTCATGATCCAAAGACTTAAAAGTGCCTCAGAAATGAAGACCCGAAGCTGGAGGTTAATCTGTTACTTGCATAGGTCGCTCTGACAGTGATGGCTCTGATACACAATCACAGGCTTTGCATAAAACCTTGACACGTACGCAGAAGCCCTTGGTCCCGTGGAGTCTCTGTACCTATTTGTTTCCGTAAACAAAGCGGAGAGAATAATTTGGACAGCAAATGGAAATATATTGCTATCTGAGGCGACAAAATGGTTCCCTCGCGAATGACAAAGGCTGCAGAAGCCACAGGATTGTTTGTTCTGAGCAACGTGAAGAGGTTCCCTGATACAAAAGAAAAGTTTGTAGCACAACAAGGTGCAAGGCGCGTTATAGTCTAACCAGATACTAACTGCAGGTTAAGACGGTTAATTGTAAAGGGTTATGGACATTTCTTCTTCAGGCAAACCCTCGGCCTTGTTCAGTTCAGAATTATTTTTTGAAACTCTGAATCTTGTAGACAATTCGCATTACTCTTAGTATGTGGGCTCGGCCCATCGCAAGGCCCTTATGTGCACAGGACTACACAAACAATGAAAAATGGTGAGACGTGTCTCTGCCTCGAGTGGAACTCCAAGTCAAAATAGAGACGTTCGAACATTCGAAAGCACAACGCGTCGTCGAGGTCTCAGTGTCTGCCATCGGCAGGATATGGTTTGAAATGTCTTAGTTCCCTCAACGTATTACATATATAAGCCATCAGGAACTACAAATTTATGGCTGTAATTTCTGTGATAGTACTGTGTAGGAAAAAGGATGGGCTGGTTGCGTAGATTTTTCTTTAGAACTCAGGACTATTACTTTGAAAATAACAATTTAAAACCCTATACATATGCTGAAGTTCAGACTACTTAAACTGAACAAATTCATGTTAACAATCTAATCCAACAAATTATAATTTCATACTCTGAAAACCTGGACATGTTTTTTAACGTCTATCAATATACAGAGAGTTTACTGTCTCGCCGTCGGTAACCAGTTATACCCTTGAGATCCGTTCTCCCTTAACTCCTTACTTCAGATCTACACTTCTTACTTACTTAATTAGCCTCTCGTCTATATTTCCCCGAACTGCAGTGAACTTAACTGATTCACTATATTCTCGCTCACTCACTGACAATAATAACTGAACACATTCAGAATTCACTCGTCTGCACTGCACTGAACACTAAGCCTGACTGACCCATTGCTACTCTGAGCGTAGAGAAAAAGTGATGAAATTTACGGGCGATGTAGGCCTTTCGAGGTCTGTCTTGTAGCTTCGCAATAGTTTCAGGAAAAGTGTCTTGATATTTCCGTAGAATCAGGTGCACGTGCAGGTCAGGCGTCGTATTTACGCTTCAGGGACATTACGTCGCAACACAACCCAACTCGAGAGAAAGTGGGTAATTTGCAGTAATCTCGGCCACTTCCTGGAAACTTCGGTTTCGCATTTTACTACACTTATTGGGGATATATTCATCAGAATCCCCAGGGCTCCAGCACTCCATATCCTATTCTTTAGATCCATTATTCATTTTCGTCTTACTTTTAATAACACGCTAAACAAAATATATCTCTGTCCTTTTAATACGTGTATGAGAAGTCATCACATTTAAAATTTTCCGACAAATTTTCGCTCTTTTCCCTTTAATTTTCCGACTCTTTATATATATATATATTTAGTGTCCTAAACTTACTTCCCCCCATATCCACCATTAGTTCTCTTCAGTTTCATGTTTTATCCTCTTATTCGTTTCACTGTAGCCCTTCTCATCTTCACTGGAATCCTTTCCGGGAGTACCTCTTAGAAACGGAGTTCCAGTTTGAGATAATTCGCTTCGTGGCGGTTCCCTCAGGCCGTATAATCTCCCTCGCTCAGAACGGCGCAGATTCTATGCAACTGAACCGTGTATCTTCTTTAATACTGTAGCGGTCACATCTAGCCAAAGGCTGTTCATTCGAATTCATGTTGATTTGCTGCATGTCCTGTTTGATATTTGGATGGGACCTGTCCGTGGCGAGAGCTGTGGTAAAGCAGTTATCTGTGAATATGTCTGGACTAAGTGGTGAAATTCCAAATTTCCATTCTCTATGTACAATATGTGGTGGCGTAATTTAGTTAACATCGGCTAGCTTTATAATTCCTGGGAGATAAAATGTGGCGAGAATTTTCCACGCGTAATTTATAAGCCAAGCCCTGATCTCATTTTCAGAATCGTTTTTTTAATAAAAGGTGAATTACAACGTTCAAGAACTATCACGAGAGATTAAATTACCTTCTTGAAATGTTAGCCATTTTGTTTTATTTTATTCTAAATTGCGTCATGAATGTTTTGTCACGAATTTATAGCTCCCTTTTCTTCTACAATTTTCAAATATTTCTGAACATAATTATAAATATTGACTGTAATTACAATGTTATTACTCGTATATACGCATCACAGTCATCGCGGGATATATGCTCTGTAGTTTCCTCTCCTCCAGCCTATAAATCGTGCTGCAAACGCGCGTCACACAGCGGCTATCACTTGGAACGTAACCTCTCAGTTCACAATAATCGCCATGTTCATCGTAAATACATATGCGAAAGAAACAGCCTCATGAGAAGTAACAAATCTTACAGGTGCACAGAATTTGATTTCTGCCCGAAGGTTGAATTCGTGCTGTTTGCCGGCTTCACCGTAGATACACAAAATGGCAGACAAGCATTTGGCTATTCTGGAGGGAAGTCGCCCCAACAGTTATATGGGGTGCGATAATTGTAATGACTAATGACTAATTCAAATTACCCCTGATGTATCTATCTCTTGCTAGTACGTATTTCATAGAATAATATTGTCACGTGTTCCTGGTTCCGTGATGAATAAAATTTGGTTCTGGATTACATGATTGGATTTATTGATACGTCTTTACAATTATAATCAATTATAAGAGCTCACGATCAATGGTTGTCTCAAACTCGCTGTTCTTTGCTGGACTAATGATGTCTTCTCTTTCCACGGTGGCGAATCACGAACAAAGAATTACTGCTCACTCATTGAATTCCCTTACGAATGTATTAACTGAATTCGTGTTGAATCTCATGTTACGACCGACTGTCAGTCGGCCAGTGCGTCTTTGAATAAAGCACCCATCTGTAACTTAAAACCAGATCTTTATTACTGTTATACAGTTGTGGGTTTGTTAATGTGGGGCGCTCTCTCTGACGAGAGGACCAGTCTGTCGTTTACAACTGCTGCCGGCCCTCGCCAGAGCAGTCTTTCTCGGGTCCGAGTCCCGTGGAACTTGCGACCATATTTTACTGTCCCAGATTCGAGATTTCCCTTTGCGTCCTCTCCTACGACTCGCAGGGCTACGGTGGAGGTGTTCGACCCCGCCTCCACACCGGAAAATTAATTTAATTCACGAATGAACTCTCTTTTATAACATAGGGCGAATCGAGAAGAGAGAGCTACCGTCAATGGTTTGTGTATTACACTGTGATATCCGTCGCAAAGCGTACGTGCTCAACGAACCGTTGCTCACCAATGAGCTGTTCCAACTTGTCCCAGAAACGTGTGTTAGTGGGCCGTTAGCTAGCAATGGGCTATTCCTGCTTTCAGGAGTCATCTCACAATATAGACCTGCAAAACGTGCATTATTTTTAATTTCTTTGGCTCATCCCCTAATGCATTTCATCTACATTTAAACTATTCTCGAATCAGGTCCAGAGTAGCCAACACCGAAACGGCTAGTCTGCAGGTAACACAATGAAACGAAGCGAACAATGAGGCCAGTTCATCCATCTTGTTTATGCGTGTCGAACTGATAATTGTATACTTATATGAGAGCCTGCTGCAATACGACGCCTTTTGGTATGGTAGATTGGTACCAACGTTTTGGAGGATCCTGTTGCCTCCTTCTTCAAGTTAGATGAGTACTATCCTCAAGATATGCCGGTCACGGTAGCCGAGCGGTCTAAGGCGTGCACTGTCTTCGCTCGCTCGGAAGCCGGGATCGTGGGTTCGAATCCCACTCAGGGCATGAATGTTTTTGTGCGTTTTTCTGTGTTTGTGTGCAGGTAGAGGCTTTGCGAGGAGCTTATCACCCGCCCAAGGAGTCCTACCGAATGTGTAAGATCTAGAAAAACCGAAGTGAACGGAGAAGTTCATGGAGGTAGGCCTAGGCCCAGTGGGGCTGTAGTGCCAAGGAAAAAAAAAAGACTGCTGTAACTATACGCGTAACACATATAGAAAGTCTTATATATCTACTTTTACTAGTCGTTGCTAGGTAACAGATCTCAACAACAGTTATGCCTTTACAATAATTTCACTGTCAATTTCCTGTCAACGGATTTTAACACAGGAACAATCACTTCAACTTGAATTGTGTCAATGCCCTTCATTAAATTATTTACTTAATTACCTTTAATAATAATCTTTATTTCATTTGACGAAGTATGACCTATTCAGCTGCATTATTGTCGAGAGCCTTGGAAACAAGAAATATGGTCATAGGTCCCGACGGGACCCGAAACCGAGATTGACTGTGCTGACGAAACCATCAGAAATTTACACGTGTAACGTAAGACTAAGCGATTATATTGTATGTCTATTTAGAATTTCAAACACATAATTCTATCTGATGGATGGTTTCGTATTTCGTACAGTTAAGCTTGTACAGTAGGCATACGTGGAACTGGCTACAAACATCGTTTCTGGCCATCTCCGCTTATATATATAAGGTAAAGATATTCCTGTAACAGACCATGAAAGCCAATAGGGTTTGAGACGTCGAGGCTCCCAAATTTTCTAGACAATCGGCTAACAGATGGCGTAGGTTGTCAGTCTCACGCCCCGGCCGCTCTATCCTCCTGAAGATAACTGGCACTCACTTCTGTTAGAGGCTGAGTCATAGTGCGGCTGGAAGGATTAGATAAATTGAGAAAATCAAATGACCTCATCGGGATTCGAACCCGAGACCTTCCGATTTGTAGCATAGTTCCTCAACCAACTACACTACAGTGTGCCCCATTTATATGTATATATATGTCGTAATAACAAAGGGCTCGCTGAAATTTCAGGGGAATTGTTTGAGCATTTTTAAAAGCCACGAATCATTTCCAAGTCGTACTCGTGTATCTGTAGCCACATTCCATCGCTCTCAATATTCATGTTAAATATTAGCTTGATTTTTTCTGAGTGCGTTGAGTATTTTAACGAGTGCAGTATTTCAAATCTGTAAACGATGACCCTTCATCGATATTCTGTATTGTTGAACCGGCTGAACGAACAATAGGACATGAAAACAGAAGAGTTTTGGGATTGTAAACAAGAGCTTCATGTAATCTGCTGGTTGACGCGCGTCTGTAGACTGACCTATACACCTCTGTCCCTAGATCCCAACAACTGCCAGATGATAAGCGTAAATATTAATATACGTAGTACAAAACCAACATTGCGCTGGATTAGAACATTGCTTATGTTAGCCTCTACAAAAGCCTTCATCAATATATGAACTGAAACATACTGGAAAACGTGTAGATGTGTTAAACCATTCGCTTTTTTCTAACTTTAAATTAAGTACAACATCGGTTTTGTTGTGTGGAGACAGTAGACCCTGTAACATACGAGGTCTGACAATAAAGTTCGCGAACTCACTACCATGTGCTCGTCGTGGTAGCAGTGGGCAAGAACCTCAGTATGGTTTCATGACGTTGTTATACAAAGTTTACTATTTTGAAGGACTGTAAAGGCTGAGTGAAAAAGTTAGAAGGAAACGACCCGAAGTTTTTGCCAACAACTCAGGAATCTTCCATCACGACAATGCACCTGCTCACATGGCACTGTCTGTGAGGGAGTTTTTAGCTAGTAAATAAATAACTGCTCCTGAGCACCCTCCCTATTTACCTGATCTAGCCAACTTGTTCTTTTTCTGTTCCTGATGATAAAGGAAATATTGAAAGGAATGAATTTTGATGACATTGATATCATCAGGAGTAATACGACGGCATCTCTGAAGGTCATCCCACAAAAGCATTTCCAAAATTGTTTTGAAGGATGGACTAGGCCCTGGCATCGGTGCATACGCCCCCAAGAGAAGTATTTTGAAGGCGAAAACAGTGATATGCAACAATGAAATATGTAGCACTTTTACCGCCATGAGTTCGCGAACTTTATTGTCAGACTATGTATTAATGTCGTAGTACAGTCCCCAGTATGACGTTAAAGTAAGCATTCCAATGAATGCTTTCTCAATGCTTAATATTGAGGCTACTTCTCGCAGGTTTGCAATTTATGTGATGCCGAAATTTTCTGCTATTGCAACGCTGTTACTGTGTATATCCTGTACTTCGCTCGTGTATGCGCTTCCGGTGTAACAGTCACGTGTCAGATTCCATAAAACATCCAGGAGCGCCAACCTGCACTATAGTAAACCATTAATACAACATTTAAATAGAAGCCGCATCTGCGTCATAAAGTCAATAAACACGCATAAACGATTAAAATTTGAAATGGCACTTTCATGGTGGCAGTAGTTATAAATTTGAAAGATCTTTGACCTATTCTGATCGACATGATTTCGGGTAAACATGTATTATTCCCAAACACAATAGTTTACAGACAATGACAGACCTGTAAACAGCGAAAGGAATAAAAACTTCGCAGAAGTACGTAGCCAACAATGAGAATAGTTGCAGAGGCTTAAAATCGTTATTTCTTTGTGGGTGAACCGCTTCGATCTTGAGCAAAGGCCAGAAACCGGCTTTTACCGGTTCTCACGGTTTCTTCGTTTGCAGATTTCTTATATTTTTTCTTCTACTCTGAAGATGGATGCGATACGTTCCTCCGAAACGTCGGTTAACACCACATATACAAGGTGCCAAATCCCAGAAGACTGCTTTCTTCATAGTCAGCGCCGTGAAAGCCTCAAATCTTACATGGAATAGAGTAGTTAGTTCAGTGACCGGCTACGAATTGGAAGATTGAAAACCCACGTCTGGAAGAGCGTGAATTACGCTTTTCTCAGCCGCATCCACACCAGCCTTAGAGCCCACATCGCTTCTTATAGAATGGGCATCCGTGGTTCCTTCCGAGATAGTGAAACAGCCCGGACGTGAAACTGAGAACTTAACTCCACCTGGTGCCGAGATTAGGAAAATGGGAACTATACCTCCATTTACCATACACTTTCATGACATGATGTTGAATTAAAAAACACAATTTTTAAAATTTTTAACCAATAAACTTAAATAAATTTATAGTAAGTACTTAAGTTAGATAACAACATTAATCTGGTAATTATTTTGGTTTTGACAATTATTTCTAAATAAAGATATGTTTATATTGCATGCACCATGTCCGATGAGGAAGTAATTCGGAACTTGACGTGAGTAGTCTCTATGCAACATATTATATATATATATATTTATTTATTTATTAGCACTCAGAATTAAATATATTCTTTAAGATAATTTGCTAACTTAAACACCGTCCTCGTGTGCTTATTGTGTCGTGATGAGGGCTCCTCCAGTGAGAGATCCTCTTCAACCATCCAGTAGATCTGCTGGCCATAATTTCTTTAGCCTTCTTCGTTGTTGTTGTTCCAGTAGGGGCTGCAGTAATGTACTGGTATGGTGTCCTATTTTATCATGATGTTTTATGTTTATTTCTTGGATGACTTCTTTGATGAATGGTACATTGATATCGTCATGTAGGGTCTGATTAGTCACATACCAAGGTGCATTTGTGATCATCCGCAGTATGCAACATTTTTTTTCCTCGGCACTACAGCCCCAGTGGGCCTACGCCTACCTCCATGAACTTTTCCGTTCACTTCGGTTTTTCTAGATCTTAGACATACGGTAGGACTCCTTGGGCGGGTGATTAGCTCATCGCAAAGCCTCTACCTGTAGACAGACACAGAAAAACGCACACAAACATCCATGCCCTGAGTGGGATTCGAACCCACGATCCCGGCTTCCGAGCGAGCGAAGACAGTGCATGCCTTAGACCGCTCGGCTACCGTGACCGGCGCAGTATGCAACATTTGTGCACTTAACGGTATATTCTTCTCAGCTGCAGGTCACTAAGAAAGTTGGCCTCCCAAACGATTCGTTTTTGTCTCTATATCTTTACATTCAGCTTTCGTAAATCAATCTCCGTATCTTCTGGCCACATCAGTCTCTCCCTCTCACAACTTTTCTTCAACCTTCTGGCGTAATTAAGGAAAACCCATAACCTCTCTATTTTTATTCATTCTAATCACATGACCCTCTCACTTGAATCCGATTCGCTACCAGATTAGTTCTGCTCCTCCAAATCACTTTATCAGTTACTGCTCCTTACCTCTTCCTCAAAATTCTCCTCTCTCACATAAAGGTAAGATAAAATTGTCCCACTGTTTAACGAATTAAGCACTAGGTCATGAAGTCGTACGGGGGAGTGAATGTATAGATCCACATTTTCTTGAACTCGGCACTAGCTGGAGGAGAGTGGTCATCTTCACGCCCCGGCCGCTTTAACCCCCGGGAAAGAGACCCCGGTAGACCATAGAGCCAGTCTGAACGACGTGGAGATGAGAAATTTCTTGCACCTACCGGGACTAGAACTCCGACACGTCGGTATTCCAGCCTATAGCCAGTCGCTGTACAGACTGCGCTTTCCCGTCACCTTTCCTCTCACATATATTTAACAAAAATTGATCTTTAATCATTGACCATATTTCCTGTATTATAGATCCATTACACCACAAATTGTTTTAGCATTGTTTTATATACGTTACTTAATTTAAACTGATACAGCCGATTAAATATAGACAGAAGATAGAAAGTAGAACACGAGGGATGATTGATGACAGTGAACGTGACTGGTGAACGAAACAGACGTTTACTATGAATAATAGCCCCCTAATTTCAGACGAAGTCTATTTAAGACTGACTGGCTGAAGAGTGATCCAAATCAGAGTTTGTGCCTTATAACCCACAGCTAGGCCGCGCCATAACTAAAGTGGCGGCCCGGGTTCGATCCCGGGTCTGGTCAAGTGGGATTTGTGGTGGACAAAGTGGTGCTGGGGCACGTTTTCTCCGAGTACCTCGGTTTCCCCTTCCAATCTTAATTCCACCAATTGCTCCACAATCACCCTCACCTATCATCTGGGGCTGGTACAATAGGCCAGAAGTGGCCGCAGTACAAGGGACTTAGACCCACCCCACTAGCAGTAAAAAATTATAACCCGCTGCTTAAGAAACTGAGGCGATGGTAACAGGAAGACAGTGATCAAGGGAGCCAATACCACACTTGAAAAAATCCTAATTTAGCTATTTACATAACGACGCTCTCAATTTTCCTGCGTAGGGGAGGGAGAGGGTTCCTTTGTACTCAGACCGACCCTGACCCCGATACACCAACAGCGAGTGATAGATGAGAGAATGGATGAATGGTGAAATTAGTAGGGTAAACCCAATGTATGCTGAAAAACATCTGGCCCATTGTCACTTTATCCACAAAGAATACAACATCGACTTCTCAAGGACTGAACACAAGCCTCCGGGGTGAACAACTGGCGACTGGAAACCTTAGCTATCTATCATATAGCCCGACTTTTTCAGTAACATAAACTTTATATAGTCGAATGATACTGAATAATTAATTGAAAAGAATGTGGAAAGGAACCGTCGTGATTTAAGGTCCTGGCCCTGCATTTGCCCGAAGAAAGTGACAGAAACAGACAAAGATCTCGACCAGGATTCAAACAGGGAAGTCCCGGAATGCATGTCAGAAACTTTACCGCTTGAACCAATTTTCTTGACGAACATCTTAATTACTTTTACGAATTCTGTAACCGTGCTCCAACTGACTACACACAAAACTTGAGATTTTACGAAACAAAACATTTAATTTGCTACAGACGAATGGTGAGTGTAAGACTGATTTACTTATCAGGTTAGTCTACGTGTAACGCTAAAGATTCGTATTCAGAAGATGCTGTCTTTGAATCTCGGCCAGGATATCGGATATCATGGCAGGTATTTCGTGGATTTTCTCAGTCTCTCCAGGCGAAGTGAAGTGAAGTGAAGTGAAGTAAATGACATTACGCATCCATGACTGTTGGTTTCCTTTTGTTTATGTTTTGGGTGTTGTATTTTTTTCTCTCTGTAATTGTTGTATTTGTTGCAGTTGTTTGTATTTCTCTGTAATTGTTGTAGTTGTTAATCGTATTTGGTTTGTATTCATTGTGGTAGGATGTCGTTATTGTTGTGTTTTGTGTATTGTGTTTTGTTTGAACGTGTTGTCACTTAGTGTAATGTGTGTTACTTGTCTGTTGTGTCCTATTGTGTACTACTGCCACCGGGCTAAAACCCAATTGCAGTATAATAATAAATATTTTGGGTTTTTACCTCGCTTAAGCCAAGACCGGTTCCTTCCAAATCCTTTCAAACTCATCAGTCATATATGCAAGATATCCGAATATACTGATACAGTGTTGTTAAAAAACCCACACGAGAGAGAAACAGTAAGGCTGATCCAATCATTTTTACTCGTTCGTCAGTGAATGTTTCATCACTAGAGCAATAGTGTGGATGGGCTTGTTCGAGATTTTGGTCAGCAGTCGTGGCCACGCGGTGACAACATGCTAGTCACAGAGATGATCGTTTATCCCGTTAAGCCGGTATTCAACGGTCAGTAACCCGGCTATTCAAACTCCAAGCTATAAACTGATAGAAGGGTTTCGGGGTGAGAACCTTTTATAGGATCCTAACCGAGAGTGTTATAAAAGTTAATATAAAATACTGGACACGTTAAATAAAACGCGTAGGAAATATATAACTTCCTCGCTCTGAAGTAAGAAGGATGTAGAAAATTCTTCACCCAGAATATTGTATAGAAAATGGAATGGAAAGGATTTCGTTGTTGTTTCGTTCATTTAGAAGCGCCATCAGATACGAGACGAAATAAACAAGAATTGTTCTATTTTTGTTGGGAATTCATAACTTTATTTTATTATTAAATGAATGATGTAATAATTTGTGAAAATGTTAAGTATGTAAACAGCAAAGAAAATCAACAAACTGGATCTAGTCTGACCCAAGTTGTGTGACTGAAATCCGGCAAGATAATGTTCTGCTGCGAAAACATGGGGAACGTAGACAGAATTGCCATGACGCTTTCGCTCTGCTATCGCCTCTGGATTCTCAATTTGTGAGTTTTAACTACTGAAACTCAGTATAAAAATCACAGAATTGATGATTTCAAGCTGGAGCACTCACATATGTGACCATTTTAAATATTTCTTTCTTCTTTAACACAGCCAACACATCAGACCCGAAATCATGCGAAATTAGATAAACAAGAATTTTGGCCTTGCCCTAACTCCATGAAACTCTCCGTTTCACTTGGATTTACTAGATAATAGATATTCGGTAGGACCCCTTGGGCGGGTGCTCAGCTCGTCCCAAGGCATCTACATGTACACAAACAGAAAAACGCACATATTCGTACACACACACATACACTTAAACATGCCCTGTGTGAGATTCGAACCCACGATCCTGGTTTCCTAGAGAACGAAAACAGTGTATGCCTTAGACTGCTCGGCTACCGTGACCAGCAAAGAAGAATTTATTTTTTTCATTTTCTTAATTGCTATCCTTTGTTGAGAAACTGAAGCATTCCTTTTCATTTAGAGTGACCTGCTGTGTTTGAGGATAAGAGACTAATACAGAGAATTCAATTACACTTTAATTAAATACAACATATATATACACGTAGGCCTATACATTCAGGCGAGAGGATCCTTCGTGTAATATTACCAAGAATAAGACTTCTGCAGTCTTGGCCTGTATTGGGAAAACGGCTGTTGACTGCTCAGCACTCCGCCTTTCTTGATCGTTTCACATATAAACTCGTGTGTATGTTGGTAGATAGGTACCAACATTTCGGAAGGTCCTGCCACGTTCTTTACAGGTTATGTGATAGAGAAAGCAGTTTCCTTATAAACATTTCAATTTCTTTATTAAAATTCGTCACAACACAACAAGGAAAGAGCTGATGTTTAACGGTATTTTGTTACATGTTTCGGCTTTTTAGAAAGCCAACACCAGGCAAAAACACAATTAACGTATTCTTAAACTATTGAATTCCATACTATATAATTCAGTGCAATGTTTGGATTTTCGACAATGTATCTTAATATAACAATATGAAACATGAAATACAATAAAAGATAAAGATTTTTAACGAGCTAAATTACATAATTAAAATAAAATTAAGAACTATACATATAATGCTGTTGCAGTCGTAATGTTACGTCATAGTGTTTTTGCGGGCATATGGCGACAGTTTTCTTGCTTGTATACACGTGTGAAGCGGATAAAACGCTTGGAGGCCCGTTGTTATGCGTGCAGTATTGTCTAGTTTTGATATCTGGAAGTAATGTAACCATAGCAATATTTAACGGGTACCTCTATTTTGGTGTATTGTGCCGGTCTGGTACGAAGGCGGCTTGAAACTTTCTACAAGACTTCAAGGCGTCACATCCCAGAATATCGTGACAACTCCAAATCTCAATTTATTAGTTGCGTAAATATTATAAATGTTGACAAAAACAGTCTTCTGGGATGTGGCACCGTGTAGATAATGTGTTGTTCGACGTTTCGGAGGAACGTATAGCCTGCATTTTCAGCATAGAAGATAGGAAGAAATCCGCGAGCGAACCAGCGTCAGCAGGTACAGCATTAAACATTAAATTTTAAAGAACTTGATTATAAGAAATTAATTAAATATTCCCCTATTTGGACTGATTCACATCCATAGGGCGCGTTGTCGTGTTCTAACAAGTCCATATCTTCAACCACGTGAATGCATTACACGACTTTACACCACTTTCCCTTAAGAGTTATATTAATATTATCCTCCTATCTACTCCTAGATATTCCAAGTGGTCCTCTTTCCCTTAAATTCTAGGATCAAAATTTTTTATACATTTATCGTGTCCTCCGCATGCTGCGTGTACCAGCTCATCTCATTGCCTCCGATTTTATTACGTAATAGCCTATAACTATGGAGTTAGAAGCCGATATATCTTCGTCAATACTTAATAGTCTTGAGACTTTTAATTAGCACATTAAAAAGATGGCGATTGCAATGATTTTAAACGCGTAGTGATTAATTAAGTACAGGGACAACTTTTCTTCCCTTGGCACTACAGCACCCAGTGGACCTAGGCCTACCTCCGTAAACTTCTCCGTTCACTTCGGTTTTTCTAGATCTTACACATTCGGTAGGACCCCTTTGGCGAGTGATCAGCTTGTCACAAGGCCTCTACCTGTACACAAACACAGAAAAACGCACACACACATGCTAAACATCCTGCTTTGAATGGGATTCGAACCAACGATCCCGGTTTCCGAGCAAGCGAAAACAGTGCATGCTTTAGATCGCTCGGCTACCATGACCGGCCCAGGGACAACTTTACGGAAACGAAAATTTATTCACTGGCTCTAACTTGAAGCCTACAAGATATTTTAAAATAGGTTCAGACGTCAACTGGAAGTAACGTGACGTGTTTGGTGAGTCACAGACGGAAAGTCATTGCACTGTCCCTTACGTAAGAGTACGGGGCTCAACATAATTCAATAACGTTAAATAGGGCAGAGCCATACCTCAAGCGGTTAGTCGCTGGCTTACCACCGTGGCGGCCCGGGTTCGAGCCCGGATCTGATCAAGTGGGATTTGTGGTGGACAAAGTGGCGCTGAGGCGGGTTTTCTCCGAGTGCTTCGGTTTCCCCTGCCAATCTTCATTCCACCAAATTCTCCATCATCATAATCACCCGGGGCAGGCTACAATAGGCTAATCAGTGGCCGCCGTGCCGAGTGGACCCAGTTGGACTCCACTCCCCACTAAGCGAATTTAAAAAATTGTAATAACGTGAAATAAATAATATTTCGATAATTATTAATCTTTTAGTAATTGTGTTATTTAGAAAAAAGGTATCATTATTCATAAGTTGAGTGATAAATGGGTTAAGGAAAATACTTAATGGCTTTCTTCAGTACTTTCTAAATTGCACGGTAAATCATGATTAATATCTCTAGTGAAGCAAGGTAAAATATTTGAACTCCTCGTAATTTCTTCCTTTGTCGCCTGAAGTTCGTGTATTTAACGTAAAATTTACTAAAAGGTAAAAAAGATAAAGTTTCCCTGTCCTTAATCAATTAAGCACAACGCCATGAAGGCGTATCGGTGGTGTGAACAAATATAAATTGTTACATAACAGAAAAGAAAAAAGACACTGCATCTCTGTTACAAAGACGAATCGGTTAATGCTATTTCGGGAAAAAAATCGTTGCTTATATTGAGAATCATGTGAAATGGACAGTATATTTAGTGGGCAGATTACAGCCATACGTACTGCGTATGAAAATTAGCGTTATTTAAAGAGTTAAAGCAACATTTAGCCTCTTATGAGGTATTATAATTATGTTTCCTGTATCCATCTTTTCATTCAATTAGTAGAGTTAACATCTNTGCTCAGATGGCTTAATAAGCATATTTCCTTTTCAAAATATTGCCGGCGGAGTACCAGAAACCCCCTGTGATGATCCACTCGGCCTCCAGACCCCATGGTGTTCCAAAAATTTAAAATCTATAAAAATTATACAGTAGGTAAATGAGGTTAGGGATCACTGCACTGGGCTTAAATGCTGTTAAAATTTCTATTCAGATATGTTCAAAAAATTATTTATGCTCCTATGTAATAGCATATTTGCCGGTCACGGTAGCCGACCTGTGTAAGGCATGAACTGTTTTCGCTCGCTCGGAAGAAGGGATCATGGTTTCGAATCCTNCGCCATGAAGGCGTATCGGTGGTGTGAACAAATATAAATTGTTACATAACAGAAAAGAAAAAAGACACTGCATCTCTGTTACAAAGACGAATCGGTTAATGCTATTTCGGGAAAAAAATCGTTGCTTATATTGAGAATCATGTGAAATGGACAGTATATTTAGTGGGCAGATTACAGCCATACGTACTGCGTATGAAAATTAGCGTTATTTAAAGAGTTAAAGCAACATTTAGCCTCTTATGAGGTATTATAATTATGTTTCCTGTATCCATCTTTTCATTCAATTAGTAGAGTTAACATCTATATTAAATTCGAAACTTATGCTTGATCCATACTGAGGTAAATATGTCAGCCCTCTAGACGAAATTTGAATTGTTCTAAAAAATTAATATGAGAGAATGATTCTACCATTCTACAGTGCATATTTAAGAGGTGCTTTCCTCAGAAGTAATTATAAATGACATGAAAATATTCATATCAATTATTTATTGCANTCAAAAAATTATTTATGCTCCTATGTAATAGCATATTTGCCGGTCACGGTAGCCGACCTGTGTAAGGCATGAACTGTTTTCGCTCGCTCGGAAGAAGGGATCATGGTTTCGAATCCTACACAAGGCATGGATGTTTGGTGTGGGTATGCGTTTATTCTGTGTTTGTGTTGTCCTATGCTTAGATAGAGGCCTTGCGACAAGCTGATCACCCGTCCAAGGAGTCCTACCGTCTCTAAGAATGATCAATGAAACTGAGAAATTAGCCTTATGCTCCAAGTGGGAGCTAAGAGTAAGAAAATATGTAGTAAAATTTCATTAAATAAATAAATATATATATGTGTGTGTGTATTAACAATTCAGGTTTGAAGGAAATTTAATTTTTAGAGAGAACCGGAGACTTTGGATATATCCTCCTGTATTCGGAAATCCACTGTTTATGTTCGACATACTTCGAGTGTATCTGAAGAAAAACTCTCAATGATTCGGTAATCTCTTCGTGTTTTCAAGAAGATAATTCTTAGCTGTCGAATATACAGTTTCGAAGTGCAAGCATAGCATAATAATTCTTGTTTAATCTCGAACATCATAACATTCTATGAAAAAACTACATTTAGCATAAAATATGTTTAATTTTTCTCTACAGCTTTTGTTAGCAGAGAACCAAAAAATAACTGAGCAACGTTCGAAATACGCGCAGATATTCATGTAAGTCTTTATGCACAGTGTCCGTTACTTGTATCAAATTTGAAAAAAAAAACTGAAACGTGTTTACAAATATAGTAAAATTCTGCAATGTCAGCTGTCAAAATGAAATTCATTAAGCGATTCTTGAGTTGTTTCTCGATCATGAACCAATAAATGGATGGACGGACACACATACTCCACATAGATGGGATCTGATTAGCCACTGTTGAAAGATTTCTCCTACTGTTCGATTTCTTCTTTCAAACTGTAGCACTCGCAACAACAGGTAAACTAATTACTTCAAGAGATGCATTTTTGCACTGCTCACGTGTGCTGACAAATCAAGCTGAAATGCAGTCAGATTAACCTGGTGTTTAAGGCCGCGCCATAGCTGTAGCGGTTAGTCGCTGGCTTCCCAACTCGGCGGACCGGGTTCGATCCCGAGTCTGGATAAGTGGGATTTTTGTTGCATAAAGTGGCGCTGGGGCGGTTTTTCTCCGAGTACTTCGGTTTCCCCTGCTAATGTTCACTCCACAAAATTCTCCATCACCACAATCACCTGGGGCAGGTACAATAGGTCAATCAGTGGGCGCCGTGCCTAGTGGACCCAGCTGGACTCCACCCCCCCCCCCACTAAGCGAATTAAAAAAATCCCTGGGGTTTATACAACACGTTACTTCTGGTTGGTGTAGGCCTGCAAACTGCGTACTCAGGTATGTTTTCATAGCTTTAAAAACACAATATATTCAGTCCTCAATGCAACTATTTTCACTTTTATATGTCCTCCTCACGACATGTTTCGGCTTCAAAGGACCATCATCATGTCTACGCCATAATTGTCGGACTGTACGAGTATAAAATGTTCACTTATTTATACACTTGCAAGTGTTATGCTTCTTGTTTAATATTATTTAATATAATAGCTGTCTTCATAGATAAATTTTAATAAGGCTCTGAGCTTTTATGCTGCCCTTTTTTGATACAATGTAATCAGATATGTCATTATACTAGCGACTTCTTTCCTACGAGCTTTGACCTCATTCAGCCAAGTGTACAGACGCCAATTACAATGACATTGAATGGTAATTAACCTTAAGAAACTTTGTCGTTTTGAGGGCAAACTCAAAGTAATTTCAGTTATTAATAACCGTGGTTACTTTGTTTCTGTTCTTGTTATAATTACTGAGTGACTATAGATGCAGTTTGGATTGGTGATTAGATTTATTGACCACTTGCAGGTCGTAACTAAAAATAACTATAATACGATCGCTATTGCCACACTTAGAGTTCACTAGTGCACACAGTCTAATGTTTGCCTTGCTTGCAAGCGAACTTTCAATAAAATAAGTCGGAGGTTTGCCTCAAGTTTTCCAGTGGAGTTACAGCTCTCTCTAAATTAAATGGCTTCATCTTTATTTGAAGAGGCTTATCAAATTCCTTGGTTACATAACTGAAGTTTGAAGGGTTGTTCCGAGCGATACATTGTAAAGAAGCAAAGGGAGCCAATGCTATCGCATTCCAACTGTTTCTAGCAACGTGGTCACTAAGCATCTCATCTGCTTTTAATATTCAGAATCTCTGAACTTTGCCCACACATCGCGTTTATATCTTTCCTACGAATCTCGGAGTGTAAAGTTATTGTTTACCAAAACTATAATTTTGCCTGTGGTTCCGTATGGGTGTGAAATTTGGTCTCTGATATTAAGAAAGGGACATAGACTGAGGTGTCTGAGAACAGGATACTGAGCAGAATATTTGGACCGAAGAGAGATGAAGTGACAGGAGGTTGGAGAAAACTGCATAATGAGGAGTTTCATAACTTGTACTCTTCTCCAAGTATAATTAGAATGATCAAGACAAGGAGGATGCTATAGGCAGGGCATTTAGAATAGGAATACATATAGAATATTGGTGGGAAAGCCAAATGGAAAGAGACCACTGGGAAGACGAAAGCGTAGGTGGGTGGACAATATTAAAATGGATCTTAGAAAGATAGTATGGGATTGGATGGATTGGATCGAAGTGGCTCAGGATAGGGACCAGTAGAGGGCTCTTGTGACTACGGTAATGAACCTTCGGGTTCCATGAAATGCTGGGAAGCTGTTGAGTAACTACAGAATTGGCTGCTTCTCTTCTCAAGAAGGGCTCAGCTCCATGACTGAGTGAGTGAAATGGCATTAAAGAGTTGCTTTTTGTAATGGAATGGAGTCTGTTTTCTCTGAGGTTTTAAGTTCCTAAATAGCATTTAGACAGAATAATGTTTTCACATAACATCTAAGCCAGCGGAGAGGAGCACAAACCAAAACGTGCGTTACAACGGACGCATTTTGTGCGCTCGTGTGGCCCCAGCCTAAGACTGCGGTCATACTCGAGCGTCGGAGCAGCCTGAAACCGCAAGACTTCTGCACAAGCAGTCCCACATGCCGAAGGAAAATTAGCTACGATAACTATGCAACCCTCTCAACACTGTTGTCAAAATTCTGGTTGGAAGCACTAAAGTCGCAGGTCAAATTTTTTGTTCCCCTTATAACAATATGGAGTAGATGAATAATTACCGGCTGTACATGAAACCCTCGGAAGGACTAGGAGTTGCAGACTGTGATCTGTGACATGATACTCGTACAAGAAACACATATGTAACCTACATGGCTGTCTCAGTTGCAATTCACAGCATTAAGAGCTTGTACCGGAAGTTTTGTTTTGCTTTTGATAAAATTATCTCTGTCTACACACGGGTACATAGACAGGGCGAGACCGCTATATAACGTTTCTTTACTGACTACTGGATGTGAACACTAAACTAATTTGATAACAAATTTATTGGCTTGTGATCATTGAAATCTGATGTTGAGTGAGGGAGAACTTTAAACTGAGGAACATTAAATGGGAGTTGCACTGCACATATACATTGTTACCCCTGTACTAAAACAGCGGCTGTATATAGATTGAACACGGAGTGAAGATTAATGATATGGAATTTTTAAAAAAAATAGGCCCTATGGGAAGTACAAAAAAGCCCTAGGTAAAACAGTTAGAAGAACGTTGATAAAATTCAACTGTCTGCCTGATTGTCTTTTTCTGCTTGGATTTATATCCGTCTGTATACTTGTTTGTCTAGCTATCTCTCCTCTGTCCTAACGACTCACCCACGTACCATACTTCATTCTGTTACGTACACAAATAAGGCACGAGTTGTGTAGGCGTTTGCTAACAATTTGTTCTTGCTAATATTACTGTAGAGGGAGCCTTTTGAAACACGCAAACGTCACTAATTACTCCCAAGACTTCGTGTGTAATTGTTTAGTCATTCGGTTTTTCATTCATTCTACTGTCGTAAGAAAAACTGTTGCATTCAGTAGGCCTGTGTAGGGACACGCGTGAGCTCCAACACTAGCTGCCATACTGTGGTGGTTCATACTGCGTTCTTCTGACTATAATACCATGTAGAACATGTATGCTCAAGAGACAATATTTCTGACTTGTATTCAGGAGGTGCTCGGCTCGAACTACGGTCTGGACATCGACTAGCCTGAGCCTTTCCTCAGTCGTTTCAGACAAACGCTGGACTATCGACTTAAAATAGTCCACGACGCTTTATTACACATCCTTCCAATTTGTTGTTCCTTGTCCAGTCATTCGGTAGTCTGAGTCGTAGTTGCTGACAGTAACGTTACATAAACTGGGGGCGCAGCAGCGTAGTTGGTTGAGGCGCTGTACCACAAGCCGGAAGATTGCTGGTTCAAATCCCGATGAGTTTATTACATTTTTCAATTAACTTATTCCTTCCAGCCGCACTGTGGCCCTGGGGTCGACTTTGCCTCTAACAGAAATGAGTACTAGGAATTAATTAAATAAATATCCTGGGGAGTAAAGCGCGGCCGGCGCGTAAGACTGACAACCTTACCGCCATGTGAACCGATTGTCTAGAAAATGTGGGAACCTCAACGTCTCACAACCCTATGGGCCTTCACGGCCTGTTACAGGGATAGCTTTACCTTTTTTTACTCTAATCGTTACTTAAACTGAAATAAGTGTATAGATATGTGGTTTTACAAGTAGCTACCAAAGTTTCGGAGGAACATACTGCCTCCATCTTCAGGGAAAATGAAATAATCTTTCTGGCTTCAAATCATTACTTAATCGTCATTTATAATCACCTTACGTCTAATAATACATCATAAAGAACATACTTGAAAAACCGATCACTCATTAGGTAGAGAAATTGAATAAGTAAGTTAATATTAGAATAATTTTGGTACACCCGGTTCTTTAAACTTTAGAATTTAACCGAGTTGAATCAGCAAAGCGAAAGAGATAATGTGACGATAATGTAATAACGAAATTGACATGGTTTTCTAACTTTGAAATCACGTCACGGAGCGGGAGAAAGGAAATGGAATAATATAGCCGAACTTTAAACAAGGCATTCCCCAAGCTGCCATGAATATTCATGAGACTGTTAGAGTCGGCTGCTCGAATTAGTCTGTGAAATCCAAGGTAACGCCCGGCTTTGAAATGTGGCGTCTGCAGTTTCGTGCCATTCGGAGTCAACATGGAAGCAGATCTAGCATCACGGCGCAGTGGACAGAACCCCTGTTTCATATCCTGCACGTCCCGGCCTCACATTTCGGCCCGGAGACCATGCGTTCCCACTGAGGTTCTTCGTAATCCTCCTCCATCTCTCAAGCCAAACGATGGAATAACCTAACAGACACGACGCTGTAGCTATAGTTACAGAAAGCGTTATAAAATAAAGTATTGTCACGTGTAGGGGTGACTTATAAGACGGGTTCAAATTTGACGACTGAATTTATTGCACCTTATACATTCACACAACTCGGGACTACAGGCAATACAGCGCTATCGCTGAACACTTTACAGTTCATCGTTACACACATACTAGGAATCTCAGTCTGCATTAGTCGTATCCTGGCAACGGATTCATAATAGTCTCACTATCACTGCAGCACACATGAAGTCTTCTTTTCACAGCCTAATTCTTTTCTTGCCATTATTCTCCAACTTACAATTCCGGAAACGCGATTCAATTCAATTCCTCTGCTCCCAAGCTCATATCCTGGTAGGCTGACGTATCGAAACTCGACACGACTCGACACAACTCGACTCAACTGAAATCTTCTTTATAACCACTTCGCACGGACCACGCAGAAAATACAGCCTCTATTATTTTGAAGTCGTGTTTACAGCGCCGTTGCATAACAACGGAAGTTACTCTATTGTTGCTTGCGTATTCGTTACCGCGGGAATGGGTTTACCGAGTCGTTGCCTAGTCAAGAAAGTCTAATCTGATTTCACTGTTCCGTCTTTCGGGTGTCATACCACAGTATAAATAAATGTGACGTATATTCATGGCAATTCTACTACAACAGTGATGACCCTTTAAGCGACAGTGGTTACTATGTGTACCATTTACCCTAATATTAAGAACATCTTAATCTTTCCCAAATAATGTTTTATGTTTCTTGTGATTCTTAGAATAAACAACGATTATTTCCCTACACAGCATTAACCGACTGGTATTCTGATGGAAATGCAGTGTGTTCACCATGAGTAGGAAATTTTATTTTAAATAAGACCAGCTCAAGGGCTCACCCAGCCTCCTACCCAGAGAAAACCAAAGGCTTTTTCCCCGGGTGTAAATTGGCCTGGGCGTGAACCTGACCACTCATTTTCTCCTGCTGCCGAGGTGAAGAAAGGTGGAGCTATAGTTCCACTCCCCCTTACTTCTTCATGAAGTGGTGATAATTAATTAAGCACAGGCACAACAATTGGAAATACGGAGCATAATTTGTAGACTGTGTAAATGAGCGGGAACATGGGCTGTAGTATTCGTCAGGTCCTGGAGTCCATTAGAGGCTATCCTGAAATCTTCGTGGAACGCCACACTCTCTCATGTAAAATCTTGCTGTGGACATCAGTACTTTAACTCTCAGAAGCCTTAAAAGAAGACACAGAGAAGAGAATTGGCGGCGGGGGGCGGTATAAACAGAAAAATTAGCGATTTTGAAGGTTGTCAGACACTACTGGCTCGTTCTTCAAGTTGCGTGTTGCACGTAAGACTAACAATCCCACTTGAGGAAAAGAAGTGTATAATAGTAAATATAACACATGAGGTCTCTATCAGTTTTGTGTAAGTGCGTACAGACTTCACTTACTCTTCTGCTTGGGTTGATGATATGCTCAGCCAACAAATATTCAGTTGGGCGATCTTTTGTTTGCAAGCCACAGACAGATAACAATAAGAGCATATTAATGGAAACGTGGAAGAGACATTAGAGAGATTAATAGCCAGACTGTCAACTGAACTATGCAAATCATTCAAGCGTTCATAACCTCACCCGGATGCTGCAGTTAGCCGCCTCCATTACAAGGGTCGGTACGTTTAATTAGGCACTACACAATGAAGATATATTGGGGAGTAGAGGTAGGCTTATAGCTCCATACATTCTTATCCTCGTGACTAGATGGAAGTGGGGGGAGGTCAGCTGCAGGCGTACAAGTGTTGGTAAACAGTGAATTATTCTGGGCAAATTACAAGATGATTGAAAACTGAAAATATGAAATTTTTAAAATCAATACAGAATCTACATAGAAGCGAAACATAAATTTTATATATAGGTCTATGTATGTATATGTGTGTGTTATTTACGTAAGAGGAGAACATTACAAGTAACTCGTGTTTGTACGTCTGTTCGAAATTTTCGTTTCCGGTACTATGTGAACTCTTTTGATGATATCTGCCACAGGCTCTGCACTATGGATGCAACCTCTACTACAAATTACACTTAAAAAGAATTTGCCGTTTTTCGGACATTAATATCAGAATTTATAAAAATGGATGTATTAGCTTCGCCATCTTGGTCCGACCTCCTGACAGCAGGTAACAGCTTGAGTCACTGAAGGCATATTCATGACATTTTACATTGAAAAGTTTTACTAAAATCTATCAACATTTTACATGCGTGCATCTATGAATTTCTGCGCCCAGCTTTGTCATAACATGCGTTAGCTCGCTGAATATTAATCATAGAGAAAAATACGTTATACAGGAAAGTAAAACACGTTCTATATTCGGTACACTCCTCCCTAAGTCTTACTCTATTCGGCATAATTGAACAAAGAAGAGGTGGGGTTTTGAGCGTGGCTCTTTCTAACAAACCTAACAGAGTGAATGTCTCCCACCTCCTCACCTGAGAACCTCAGTCACTGGTTAGCTCTTTCTAACAGACCTAGTAGTGTAGGTGACTCCCACCTCATCACCTGAGGAAGGAAACAGACCCATTTTCCGAAATGTTGCTTTCTTAAATATTTTTTACAACACCGCAAGATGGACAAAGTCCAGAAACCCAGCAATTCTCAGTGTAATACACCATCGTCAGAACCCTTTAGAATCTAATCAAAATCAATGTTGTGTTGATTATTGCAAATAAATCAGTCCGAAATATTTGCTACAGATGTAAGTCCATCTCATGTTAAGCGGGCGTCTCCCATGTTGCATTGTCACGTAATGGTAATGCGTTCTTACAATGTAGACATGCTCAGTTACAGATGGTCTTCTCCATTCATGTTTCTCATTCAAATTTTCTTATGCATTCATCATTTCTCCTACTCCTTCTGCAGGCTCTGACGATCTCGTCCTTCTCAACTAAAACTTCTTAATAATATTAGGTCAAGAATCCAACATGTCCTCTTAGTACCACTGTTTCGGTGAAAATATTCACGTCATTTGAAGTTCACTCTTACTCTCCTTGTCAAGTGGGCAACTTGTCACCAGTCAGGTTGCTGAAGAAGACTTCCAGATATGAAGGACAGCAGCGAATATTTTGAATGTAGTCACATATTGAGAAAGCCGTCTCTGACAGCTGACAAGGAGTGACGCTCCAGCTTGGGGATTGAGCGGAAGGCTATCGGCCTCCCTTCGCAAACAAAATCCGCAAAGTGCAGTCTCACACAAATTCCATACGAGTTTTCTGCACTTTGGACTTTATACAACTAAATAATTTTCTGTTACCTTCATTTGGGATCCTCTCGCATTCCTGTGGTATCTGTTGTTTATCATCATAACCACATTTCTCTATTGGCGTTAGTGTCGCTACTACCACATTATTTCCTGCGTTCCGTCATCTTGCTGTAACCAACTGAAGTAAATTAAAAGATTCGAATGTGTCTTGATCTCCAGTGAAATAATCTTATCAAATTTCATCAAAATCTTTCTAACAGTTTTCGAGATGTAACGTTCGAAGAGACGGATATACATGATCATCCTTGTTTACGTTCCTTTCTTGTGTTTAGTGCGAAGAAATAAACATATTATGAAGGGCTTCAGGTAGAGGCTAGGCACTTGTGAATATCGGTAATGAACCTTGCTAAAGAGAGGCGGCGTATTTCATGAGTGGGCCTACGTGGAACATCATTAGCTTCTCAAGGACTTTGCTCCATGAAATAGCCTAGAGAGTTAGTTATTTCACTCTCATTAAATAAGATTAAAATAAAGTGAGAATAAGATGAAAGTTACCATCGAAACACGTCCAGTTTCTTTCTTATGTTGATTACATGTTGCTAAATTCCAGACAATTTTGAGTCTAACAATGCCAACTTGAATGGCTGTACAATATTACAAGAAACTCTATGCATCACCCATATATACGCATATATAAAGGATTTAAAATATCTTAAACCAAAAGTTTCTTATACAAATGTAACTTAAAGAAAGTTACAATTAATATTACGTTAAAATTAATTGGTACATACATAAGTGGAGGCACGCAGTAGCGTAGTTGGTTGCGGCACTATGCTACAAGCCGGAAGATCGCGAGTTCCAGTCCCAATGAGTGCACAGGATTTTTCAATATACCTAATCCTTCCAGCAGTACTATGGCCCTGGGTTCGACTACACCTCTAACAGAAATGAGTATCAGGAATCTTCCTGGGGGTAAAGAACGGCCGGCCCGTAAAGCTGACAACTTCACCTCCATCTGTGAGCCGATTTTCTAGAAAATGTGGGAACCTCGACGTCTCACAGCCCTATGGGCCTCCGTGACCTGTTACCGGCTTAACTTTATCTTTTTTTTTTTACAGACAGAAGTTCATGCAGTTTCCTTGGTTATAATGCACTTTGTCGTGTTGTACGTTGCTCTCCCACTAACTTTTCTGTTGTCGATAAGGTGAAGCTCTCTTGCTTTGTTGTTTTCTTCGCAGGTGAGCTATTGAATTCAGTGGCGCTGAACGATAGGATGATTGATGGACCGGAAGGAAATTTGAATCATGGGGGAGAGGAAACTGAAAACTATCAGTCAGAATTTCCGGTTTCTGGGCTAAGAGTGGAAAAGGTAACAAGCTTAAAACTTCCAAAATTTTCAGAAATCCTTTACTTGAAATATGTTTTGGACAGGCATACAATGAACTGCGTGTCCAGATCACAATGAATGTCAATTGTGAAAACCAGGTCATTTCTATGACTAGTTAAGTTACTAATACTTGTTGTTGACACGATATCTGACCCTAAGGTTTAATCGAACGTAATGCCAGTCCGCTTTGCAAAGTCTAAGTTACTCTGACTGTAATGTTATCCTATCGTGCACGGCGCGCCTCTCTGCCGAGATTCTGGCACCAATTTGTAAGCAATGGAATTGTTGTTGCTTTCCCGTAATCTGGAACTTGCCGCTCATGCCTCACTATTAATAGTTGGTGCCTGTGGCTGTGTATAAAAAAATCTTTCAGAAGTGGTTCAGTGTCGCCTTCATGTTCTCGTTTAATAATTAAGTTCTATTGACTCTTTAAAGATTTGCATTTGTAATGTTATTTATTTTGTTCCCGAAAATGGGAACATTCTGGGGGAAGCACGTGTCTGGTGATGGTTCCTGTATTGTCTATCCACAGCCTCGATATATTGCTTAATGAAAGTCAGAATGTTGTATTGGCGCAAAACTCTTCCGTAAGTAGGATCTGTATAGTAACTGTGACAAGTTCAGCACAAAACTCTAGGCCTACCAGCAATAACAATATTTTTTACATACCTCATAAGGATAATTTTAGTCGATTAAAACCACAGTTGTTGTCTATATAACAAATTGGAGGACTTTCAGTCGAATTTCAATAGACATTACACTTGTCTTTTCTAGTCCAGAAACTCTTCCTAAATTTAGGCTAAACTTTTATACGTCCTTCTATGACATGGCGGGTTCTGTTTTTCTTTTGTTGCTATAGGCCTATACAGCGGTTGTACGCAAAAGGTCATTGTGTTTAAGAAATTTCCTAAGAAGGAAACACTCTGTGTTTTCTGTGACTTGTGACTTGTGTCACTTTCTGTGACTTGTGTTGGTTAGTTGCCCATAAACACAAATTGACGCGTAATGGGAAGGTGGTATCAGTCTCTCCTTCTCTCTACCCAAGACACGTCTCTAAATCAATTAACGGATTTTGATTAAATTTGACATCGCGGTCTACAGCAAACATTATTCAGAGAAAATTGCCTAGGTTTGCTTCAGTCCAAATAAACCCTCTCTAGCTACATTAGTTCCTTCTTTCATTTATTTACTTATTTCGAAGTTGCGAGTAATAATAAAAGATAAAACAGTTCCGTCCAGTGTGAGTGGTGAAGTTTTTCTTACTTCAGTTCGTGGCGCGCTGTGTAAAACAACACAGCGCGCCACGAACAACCACAGGACGACATCAAAGAACCTCCTTGTCAACAAAAACAGGCGGCACAAGTTCCGCCCACGTCAGGAGAGGTGATAAGAGAAAGGACACGAACCTATTTGGTTTATAAATTCTAACTTAAATAACAAAAGTTAAAAAAAAAATATCAAGACAGCCGCTGGAGTTGTGGAAACTTTGGATTTTGTATCTATTTGTGCACTGTAAACATTGTATGTGTATATATTTTAACATTCAGAACACAGATTGTAATAGTGGTTTCCAAAGAGTATCGATGTCCCTCTGATGATGGTCTGTAGGGACCGAAACATGTAAGGGCGTTAAGAATTGAAGTAAGAAAAACTTCACAAGTCACACTGGATGAAGTTGTTTTATCTTTTATAATATTGTTAGTGTGACGGACCAGAATGAAACAAATCAAATTTACGAGTAATTAGTTGAGTTTAATCTGTTCTTTTGTTTTTCTTTTCCTTTTAAGTAAGCAGATTCAAAATTCATTAATAATTTAATCATTTTACCTATTGTTTTCAGAACTAAAGATATCTGACGTGTAATCTGCAAGGGATTGCGCCTAGTTTCCACATGGATTCTTTACACTTTAGAACTTTCAGTGCATCTAGTTGCTAGAAATGGGTCTTATGAACACACTATCATTATTAGGCTAAGCTCGAGAAATCGCTGGTGTGATTGGTTTGATCATTATGCCCTTATGTTACGTTTGTTTTATGTGGTTACTGTGGCCATTTTTGTTAGGGCATACTATTTTACTATGATCAATATTGATTAAGTTGTTACATTTTTGTAGTTATGCTCCCACCTCAGAAGTTCTTGCTTCCATCAAGTTTTTATTGCCAATTGCAAGACATTCAGAACTAAGAGTTTCTGTCGACATACAATTGCATAGAATTCATATTAAATTTCATCAAAATTCGTCCAGCCGTTTTCGATTTGAAACACTCCATGTGTTAGGAGGGCGGATGGATAAGCAGACATGGCCTCCCCTATGCGTCTTCTCTTTATTCACATTACAAAACACGCGTAATATTCGGATGAAACTATCTATAGATTAACCGTGGTCTTGGGCTTCATATATCAGCAGAAAATGCTAGAAATTTATTGTGTAGTATTGTGGATGTTGGCAAAAGTTACAAGGGGTTACATGCTTTACGCTTCGGACGGAAGAAGAACCCGAGACCGTGTGGTGTATGTACGTGACAGTTGTCTAGGGGATTACAATGTGCTTTCCAGTGGAAACGGTTACAGCAAAGAATGAAGGGTGGCTTCCCTAATCGGCGTAGTTTTGAACAGCGAATGCATCACAGCGGAAAATATACAGCTCACATAAAGATAAGTTCACGCCGTAAAATTTTGAGTATGAGGCACTCATGTTCAATCTGGCACATTACATTACTTCAAAAATTACCTCTTCCTTTTATATGACAATTAATGTTTTGTTACATTTATAGGCTATAATTTCGTGATGAGATATTGAAGTGGGGCGGCAGAGGGAAGAGAAGATGCATGAGGCAGGAACAAGAACTTTGTGAGTACCAACAAGAATATGAATACGTAGAAGCTAAAGGTCGGTAATATTGTTGAAAATAACCTTTTCATTGTTACTTCATGTATCGAATGTTCAAATCTAATACGGGAACTTAAATGAAACTAGCACAAATCCCATTGAAATTTCAACGGTAAATCATTGCATTAATAACATCAGACATATCATGCTATGAGCCCCTGTATTTTACTGAAAGCCACTGTTATACTTTATAGATATTAAGGAATACTTTAGAGTAAGCGTTTCACTGGCAGGCAACGATAGCCAAGAGGTCTAAGGCATTAACGGTCACCGCTCGCTCCGAAGCCGGAATCGTGTGTTCGGATGCTACTAAAAGCATGGATGTTTGGTGTGTGTGTGTGTGTGTGAGTTTTCCTGTGTTTATGTATAGGTAGAGTCTTGCGACGAGCTGATAACCCACCCAAGGTGTCCTACGGAATATCTAAGATCTAATATACCGAAATGAAACGGAGAGTTTCATGAAGGTAGGCCAAGACCCAAATTGGGGTTGTAGCATCAAAGGCATTTAAAAATATAAAAAAAGGTTTTCATTTAATGTGCATATTGTAAACTTGAATAGTTCTGGAATCACAGTTACTTTTAAACTAATATAAAGAAACTAGATAGATTAACAATGTTCCATAAACAATGCAGCTATTCTGGTAACTTATGAACGTTATTCAGCGAAACGGACACCATATTAGCGATTCTGCATAATTTCCACTGCCGCTTATGTTTGTCACCTTCTACTGTTAATCATCAATGCTTGTAACATATTTAATGACATAATAACAACAATTAGCCATATGCAGCTTACAACCGTATTGATTACTTAAGGACAAAGGTGATTATTAGGAAAGCTGAGAAATCATGTACAAAAATTCACGGAAACGGGTCACCAAATTTAGTATTAAACTGCAGCATCCTGTTGCACTGTATATGCTCACTTGAAGTTCCCACACCTTGCCGTCTTTGTGCAACTTCGTCTATATATGTGTTCACTTATCGCCTCAGAGTTTCTGGCTACAGATCCAGAGTTTCCGTCTTCGATTCCCAGCGCTACCAGATTTTCTGAGAAATAGTGGGTCTGAAACGGGGTCCACTTAGCCTCGTGAGAACAATTGAGGAGCTATTTTAAGGAAATAGCGACTACGGTCTAGAAAACCGACATTAACGACCGTGGGGATCCTCTGCGCTGACCATGCGACACCCTCTATCCACTAAAGTTGGCACTAACTTCGCCGACAAGCGGCGGTCGATCGGTCGGTATAGTGACCTTGCGGGCTACAGGCTACGGGGTTTGTTTTGTGTCTTCATCTCTTTATTATATAAAACGCCTGTTCCGGCCTAATTGGCCATCATCAGGTGCATAAGATGTTGGGCTGAAGGAACGTGAAGCGTCAAGAAAATGAAAAGCAAATCAGGGTAATGACAGAGCAGCAGGTTCCTTCAGCCCAATATCTTATGCACCTGATGATGGCCAGTTAGGCCGAAACATGTAGTGTTGTATAATGAGAAGTGACGAAGACGTGTGAACATTAATGTATTGCCGAAGTTGCACAAAGACAGCAAAAAGCGGGAACGCAAAGTTAATATTAAATTTAGCAATGTATTATGCATTGAATAGAAAAGAAACAAAGGTTGTCGTGAAAGAAGATGGAATGACTAATTCTTGGACGAGAGTTGATGGAATGGGTTTTGTAGGCCTAAAGCATAGCCTAGACCAGTGTTTCTCAACCACCGGGCCGCTGCCTGGTACCGGGTCCTGGCATCAATTATATAGAAAAAGAATTTACCTAGCTGAGGTCTGACAAAGTTTGACTACCACTTGTCTAGACGGAAATGAATTAGTATTTATGATGTCGGTTTGCAGCCTTGTCATCATTGGTCATCCATTGTTTTGTTTGCTTTCCCATATTCCGCGAGTAACACATTTCTTTGGCTTCATATATCATTCGATCCCTGAATAGAGGCCTATCTCTGATATTCATTTGTTTCGCTGAACTCCAACTGCTGGGTACAATATACAATGTACATATAATGCTTCATCATTTCTTTATTCTTTTTTTATTATATCAAAGTGTAATGCATAATACTGATATGAGAAAATGCACTTCAGAACGTGCTTACAGTTGTTCTATTATTTTCTGTTTTTGTCCAAGTTTCTGGTCTATTATATTTAGGGCTAACTTGTCCAATTTCGTGAAATAATTCTTTTGTACTTAGCCATTCTAAATATCCCCTCCCCTTCCCCAAAAAATAGGCATGGCGCATTCTATGCGCAGCTGTTAAGACTATGTACACGTGTCTCATTTAGTGAGAATTTAAGTGTAGTTTCACGAAGTAAGAAATGTCACAATAATTGGATAGGTTTACCCTATCCCAGGGACATTAAATTCGCCTAGAGCAGGCATGTCGAACTGACGGTCCGACGTTCACACCTTGCTTTTGGTTGCCACCGAACAGCTAGCCGTGTAGAACAGTGGTTCTCAACCTTTTTGAAAACGCAGCCCGGTAAATCCATTTTTCCACAAGATGAAGGCTCGGTATAATTGATGTCAGGGCCCGGTACTGGGCCGCGGCCTTGGGGTTAGGAAACACTAGTGTACAGTGTCTTTTTGGTCCTATCCTCCGTTATTTCAACCCCCCAATTGGACCATGGCTTTTCCCTCTCTTAAGGATGTGACGGACGTGGGCGTGTGGTAAGTTCCAAGCTGGCCTATTCATTTCCAAAAACCGACCCTTTGGCACAATCCCCCCCCCCCCCTAATTTGCTTCCGTAGTAGCCTCAGTAAGTATTTTTATGAAACTATTAACATAGAAAGAAGAAAACCCAACGTTTTGCTTGAGGCACTATTTGCGCTAGAAGGCTTGCATTTTTGACAAGGTACATACAATGTGTACAGAAGTATGCAATGTACACCACAACATTCTGTACTTAAAACAAAGTAGACAGTAACGTACCAAAATTTGTTTTTACTGACGCTACATATTTCGACCGTATTACTGGGACTTCATCAGGCGTGAAATGATACCAGACTCAGCTGTTGAATTGTAGCGTCAATAAAAACAAATGTTGATACTAAAGCGTCTACTTTGATTCAAATACACAGTATTGTCGTGTAGACTGCATACTTTTGTACACATTTTATGTACCCTGTTTATAACACACAAGGGGATGGATATTGCATTTTTGAGGCACTTATATCGTGCAGCATTACTGCAGTGTCTTGTGTGATCTGTAATATGTGTGTTCCTACCAGTATTCGTGTTCAAGCGGAAGACGAACAATAAGAAAGAGGATGGCATGTTTCAAGAAAATTTGGCGATGGAGCACTTCTCTCGCCAACATTAAAGACGATGAGGTATTTGTAATTTTCCAAAACCTGGGGTTTCGAAAATTTACACCAGGCAAATTTATGACACACCCAAAAATGATGTTACATATCTGTAGAGAACAGAAGAGAAAAAAATTTTGGAGAAATAAAATCTACTGTAAAAAGAAACAATGTTTTCCACTCAGTTAATAAAATAAATGAAAGAGCATTGAACGCACTTTCTGCAGTGTCACGTTTAATTGCCTCGTACTCCAGAATTTTTTTACAGAAGGTCAATTTGTTCAAAGGTGTCTGATGGATACTGTTAGTTTATGTTGCATTATATAAGGTTGTATAAAAAGAAAAAAGTATAATCACTAGAAACACACTGGTTGAGTTTGTGAACGACCATGTAGCAGCTTGAGAAATTAATTCAAAGAGCTTAGTAGAGATTTTCAGTCCTACTTAGTATCAGTTCCATTTCATGATACTATTCTTTCTGAAGACATTTTCTATGAACCGGAGAAAATGTTCGAAAAGTGTGAACTCTAATTTAAGTTATTTTTGTTTAGTGGCAGATGGGTCTCCTGAAATGACAGATTCCAATAATAGTATTCTGAGCAAACTCTGTCAAAAACTTGGAGCTAAAATTCAAAATATTCATTTCGTAATTCACAAAATAGTATTTTTTTTTTTTGTAAAACAAACTGTAACCACGTTTAAAATCGGGTAGTGTTAATTTTCAACGTTGTAAGCAAAACGATAAAAAAAAAGAGAGTTCATTATTCTCATATGTGATCTGGAAGTTCAGCACTAAGATTCTACCTATCAGATATGAGTTGTACTACCGCAAATTTCTAAACGCTTTTATATATGAGGAAAGGAAGCATGCCATTTCTAAAAACGAAAGAACAAAATCTGACTCAGATTAAAAGTATCATATGGGTTCAAGATGTGGCCATTTCAAATGTTACCACATGACAACTCTATGAGTTGAACATATACGAGTATTCTTAAGAAGAGATCTAGTTATATCTACGCATGACAGTACAGTGACTTTTAAAAAAGAAATCTCAGGTAGAGGAAATTTAAATTATGAGAGTTAATTTGATGTACTTGAAAGCTGAAAATCCGCCTGCCCGTTTGCGTCACATCAGTTTCTCGATGACTGTGTTTGTAGAAAACATTGGACTGTTGCGAGGTGAAATTTATATCGGGTTTCAAGATTTCAAGCTCCGTGAAGTAAAATTTGCTGTTTTCATTGCATTGTTGCAACGAATTCCACTATTACTCAAATTTCAAACTAAAGATTAGTGTCACAGATTTACTGAGTTTTTGGACTTTTTACGTCGTCCGGAATTCTAGGTAATAGAGGACACTCTAAGTAATAGAGGACACGACGTTTCAGAAACTGGATCTGTTTCCGTTTTCAGGTGAGAATGGAAGACACCTACTCAGTTGGGCCCCTTAGAGAGAGCTAATCTCAATCACTGCACAACTCCTGTAAGATTTACCCAGTTATTTCAACATAGAAGACTAGGCTAGTTCAGCGGGAGATAACAAGAAACCATAAAATAAAAATTGTGATAGAGCACGCACATCCGTGGAACTAGGATAGAAAAGATGTAGATGTGTTAGAAACCTAGCTGACAAGAACCAAGTGCATGATCATGAGATTAGTGTGGTTGACCTTCATCCTGATTGATTTCCAAAACGTAATCAGTTTATACGCCAAGTATATGCCATGTTTGACAATACTTGTTTGAACAACGTTTTCGATCACGAAAAGAAACAAGTCCCCCAAGAGATCAAGTCAACAGACCCGCGCATATCACATGATGAAAATGTTTGTAGGCTCACGAAATGAACCAAACATCTCTAACCTGAGCGTGAGTGATATATATCGAGTCTCCGGAAGAAAATTATTTCAGTGACAGAATAAATGGGGTAATTAAAAATGTTAATTTCCACTTTAAGGTCTTTTTTATTTTATTTATTTTTTCTTTATTGCTAGTGGGGTGGGACTAAGTCCCTTGTACTGCGGCCACTTCTGGCCTACTCCACTTTAAGTTAGTTTGAGCTAGTCTCTCTCTCCTCTCGCTCCCACTTTGTAGCATAGGGCTGATTTCTCACTTTCATGGTCATTTTTACAGAATGTAGGACGATGGGTGATCAGTTGGCTGCAAGGCCTCTACCTAAACACAGGACAACACAAACACAGAATAAATGGCTACACACACCAAACATCCATGCCTTGCTTGGGATTGGAACCCACGATCCCGGCTTCCGAGCGAGTGAAGACAGTACATGCCTTAGACCGCTCGGCTACCGTGACTATCAGTTTGAGCTAGTAGTAATATAAAAAATATTTTAGTCATTTTATCTGTACATTTATTTTTTTATTCAAAGATGTTAGCTCAGATTATACAGCGTAGGATGCTACAATATTAAAGAAGCTGATGGGATATGGAAGGAAACGGCCGTGCCTTGATTTCTGTTACTATCTCGAATTCTAGCTGAATGGTATGAGTAAACGCACGGAAAACCTCCGACAAACTTTCATTCTGGCGAGATCTTCAACTGGTACCCTTCAAAGATGAAATGGGAGTGCTATCCACTCTATGTTAATCTTCGGTGCTTGTGTTATATTTAAAAATATAAGATCAAGAGAGATAAAAATATTATTGTAAACAAACGTAGGCTATACTTCTTTTGGCTTATTTTGGACTTCACCCATCGTCCGGTATATAAAAGACAAAAAACCACGACGTTTCGGAGACTGGATCTGTCTCCGTCTTCAGGTGTATAGGGAAGGTTTAACCTACTCAGTTGGGCCCCTTAGAAAGAGCTAGTCTCAATCACTGGACAAACCTTGATCTGTAGAAACAACCTATGAACAACCGACAACCGGTTCCATCAGTGGGAGGAAAGAATAAAATCGCAGTAAAAACATGATAGAAAATTTGTGCCAAACATGCACTTGTCAACAATGTAAAGAAACAGAAGTATGGGTTATATTCCATGAATTCAGTTAAAAACGAAAGTAAAAACTGGATAAAGCATGCCTAATCTGCATGGATAAAGAATCGTGTCACCATGGCGACTTCCGGGAATCAGACTAATCCCCGGAAGAAAACTTGCAGTAGTAGTGGAACCACTAATATTCATAAAATTACATTTTTGATTTGTTAACCTCTTCATTGATGAGGGGGATCCATATGGGAGAAATATCCAAACTGGGTTGGCTGATCGGACTGGATGAACATGCCATATGAGCTGATTCTTTGTAGGCTATTTATCAACTATTGCTTCTAGACTATCCGTAAGCCACTAGTTTTATTGAAAAGCAATTTGGAACACGTGTGAAGCATTTGTTATCTCAGCGAGTTCCAGTAATGAGTCTGACATGGCGGAGCTAGAGTCGCGAGATCACAGGGAGAACATTCTCGAGTTATGTCAATGCGACATATGAAAACTAATAAAGGTCCGTGTACTTACTAACAAAGCACCAACTATCAGCTTTTATGGACAATTTATGGCTTTCCTATGATTCTCATAATAAAGAGCGACTATTTCGCTAACGTCCTTTGGTCTTTGTAATGGAGACACGACGTGTTTTATGTGAGTTAGGAAGTGAAATTTTAAATACTGCAAAGATGAATTTCGGGCTCTATAAAGCCAAGCACAGATAATTTCGTATTTTATTGCTTTTATGTGACGGACGCCAAATGAGTAAATTCTGGGTCTGGGCAGGTCCATCAGTTCCAAACGGAGGTTTCTGCAGGGCTGTGTATGTGCTCATCTGCTTTAATGTCCTGTCCCTGGATGCGGAGCCACGACAGCAAGTATTTACTCAGCAGAGCGACAGATCTCATGTCGGCTGCCAAGGCAGAAAGAAACTGCGTCAGATTCACTTCTGTATATCCTTACACCTGAACCTAGCATGTATTGTAGCGGTAGTCAGGAGGTCCATGGATCGATCCTCGACGGAGCTNCTGGGCATACTACAATTAATATTCGGAATATTTTTCTTATTTGACGACGCTATGGACGTAACGACCGCCTCTGTGGTCTAGTGGTCAGAGTTCCTGGCTACAGATCAAGAGGCCCCGGGTTCGATTCCCGAACTACAAGATTTTATGGGAAGTATTGGGTCTGGAACGGGGTCCGCTGAACCTCGTGAGGATAATTGAGGAGCTAATTCAAGGAAATAGCGACCGCCGCTTGTCGGCGAAATTAGTTCCAAATTTAGCGGATAGAGGGTGTCGCGTGGTCAGCGCAACCAATCCTCACGGCCGTTATTTTCGGTTTTCTAGACCGGAAATGCTATTTCCTTGAAATAGCTCCTCAATTATCCTCACGAGGCTGAGTGGACCCCGTTCCAGACCCACTACTTCTCATAAAATCTTGTAGCTCGGGAATCGAACACGGGGCCTCTTGATCTGTAGCCAGGAACTCTGACCACTAGACCACAGAGGCGGTCGTTACGTCCATAGCGTCGTCAAATAAGAAAAATATTCCGAATATTAATTGTAGTATGCCCAGGAGTGCATGAGTGTACATTTTTGGTTCTCACGGATGTATGAATCGTATTATAGTAATCTGTGCTATGACACGGCGTAATTTGATGGATGTGAGCCACTGTTTCGGATGGACATGCTACCTCAATTTTCAAAGTTTCAGCACTGAAAATTGTAAAGCATATTCCTTCGAAAATTTGGTACCTATACGATATACGTATAAGAGACTATGACATGACGTCATATTGCAAAAGTCCTTAATATATAGCGTAAGAGTGGCTGAATAAAGCAGAACAATAAGACGGTACATCAAAGAGACACTCGAAGAAGAAAAAAGAAATACAGAAATTTTGTTGGAACTTTTTGAGGAATATCGCCGTTTTGGTGGCCTATGAGTAATCATGAGGCTAGAATTAAAATGTCTCTGAAGAACTAGTTTCTTAAAAACCAACTACGAGGTAACCAGAGACCTTGGTAGAGAAAGGTGATGACGGAAGAAAAATGCTCCATCAGCGAATGACAACCAGAAAGAAATGGGTGATCTTTAAGTGTGCGTCATGTCATCTTTAAATTCGTTCTGTGCTGCTTTGCATTTAACAAAGGCCCTGCAGTTTATTCAGTGAAGCTTCAGACCTACTTGTAGTGTTGCACAGTTAAGCTCACTTCACAGAATTACATAGCAATTGTAGAGTATCACAGAGAGCGGCCTCCGTAGTCTAGGGGTAACGTTCCCACCTCATGACTCAAGGTAAGCTGGTGGAATTTTTAAGGGCGGAAAAATTCAGGGAACAAGTCCTCCGGGAGGGACTTTAAGCCGTGGGTCCCATGTCATAGATTTACGGCACGTAAAAGATCCTCATGTCTCTAGGAGACCTCTGACCAAAATTAATTAGGCAACAATTTCCCGCCCAAGTAGTTTCCAACACCTCTGGTAGATGGGGGAAATATCAGGTACCGACGGCCGACCTCGTTGGCTGAACGGGGCTGGTAGCACGCACCAGTACCGGTAGGGTATCGGGACAGTAGAAATTAAAGGGGGACGCACAATGGACCAATAGCTGGTCTAAGTGCATGGGGAAACTCACCCCCTCTAATAATAATATTGATAATAAAAATAGTATCACAGATCTTCAAATGAATTTGCGAGCCATAATAAAATGCATATTTACATAGTTTATAATTTATGATAATCGCTCAAATTAAGTTCGACCAATAACGTTCATGGCGTAGTGCTTAATTAGTTAATCACAGGACAACTTTACTTTCTACCTTTACGTGCAAACAGACAATGTCAATTTTCATCGAAAAGTGTGGAGTAGTTCCGGATATGAAACGTGTGGATAGACAGACAGAAACACATCATCTTCCTATTATTCGTTCACTTTAATTCTGGTTCTTATAGTTCAGTCGTCTTTCCTTTGTGGAAAGTTGAGTTCAATCCCAGGTCATATCCTGTGAGATTCGTGGTGTAAGAACTGACATTGTATCAAGTATTTCTACACGTTTCTTCGGTTGTCTCCTGATAATTGCTAGAACATTGCTTCACCCACATCTGTCATCACCTACTGGGCAGTGCGACAACCATGACAGGGTAGCATATCGTCATATCTTCGGTCTCTAAGTTTGCGACTTCATCCCTGATCAGGTATTTGTCTGGTTATAGAGAAGGGTAGTTACTTCAGTGCAAAAACGCACAATAATCTTACCATCATTTACAAAACATCGGATCAACAAGATCACTGACAGATATATATTTGGATGGCTTGTCCCGCATCATTTATATAACTACATGACTGTAATAATGCTGTTGTAGCCTAGAATATTTAGTGTCGAATGGTCGAATGATTAGGGAATAATGAATTGTAAAGATTGCGGCCCCAGGCGCTGTTCCGAAATATAGCTAGAGAGATTGCGTATGGCCAGAAAAACCTCCGCATAGAACGTGTCCGAGATAAGATTTCAACCCAGGATCTCACAAATATTAAGTACGAGTACTTACGACTGTGACTTCAGAGAGGGAACTCTTGGTTAAGACTGCCACGTGTCACACAACACTTTCCTTGTCCTGAAAAGAAAGCCGCACATGGCTGAGTACATCTGTCTACCTCAAGAAAGAGAAACGTGAAAAGAACCAAGAAGATATAAATATATATATTCTGTTTATGGAAGTAATGCCCTTTTAGCTCTTGCTAAACTTTCTTGTGTTTGACTGGATTGCTTGTAACTGCAAGATGTGTTGTCAAGGCAACAGCTGTCGAAGGCGCAGCGCAATCATAAAAACCGTACACTAAAATCTGGTTTCGAGCTAGAGAAGAGGTTCAACACCAAGACGGACGGACGGACGGACCAACCGACTGACTGTGAGCCTTGTGTAGGGTATTCCCCACTTGAAACAAGTATTTTTAACAATTGTTGTTTCAAATCAGGCAGTGCATTGGAGGCCTGAAGTCCATTAACAGAGACATGATTCTTCTCCTCCTCGTACCTTTCGTATTAAGCCTTCTGGCCTGTTCCCATTAGAATTAATCTGGTACTATGGATCTTTATACACCTTTGACGAGTGGTCAGCACTGTAGCATGACACTACCTGCACGGGACAACACAAAAACAGAATAAAAGCGGAGAGAGGTCCAGGCCTCGAATGAAATTCGAAAACAAAAATCTATTGTGTGAGAAGGCGAAGACATTTCATGCCTGTAGTCGTGATCATCCGGCTCTGAACTCGCGCTGCAGAGACGATCGCCAAAGGATTCGTGACGTGTAGCAAGGAGTAGTATAAGGAGCAGGTTATTTCAATGTATGAGAATTACATCCGATCGCAATAATTAAATGTAACGATATAAAAATATTTCAGACAAAATTTGCGGTTTTCGACTTTCAACTATAAATAATTTGTACGATGAACCTTTTGAAAGCTGTGATAATGCGGATGAAGGAATTTATCGAGCAGGAATCAAGTTCCCTGATGAAGGTAATGTTAGTTGATGCTTATCGCCCTGGCATTCTTTGTGAGGAACAAGACTCGCGGAAGAATGAATAGCAATCCTGCTTCATATTCAGAAGGACCCGGTTGCAAAATTCTGCCCCGTTAAGTCTAACCTGATTGAGGTGAGGTAATTTTCGTGGTATGCTTCAGGTCCTTCCCGTCAATTTCGGGGCAGCATCTCAAATTACATCACGATCGTTTACTTCCACATCCTTTTCAATTCATTTCACCCCCTCTCCACTCATTTTTTTTCCTTTGGCACTACAGCCCCAGTGGGCCTAGGCCTACATCCATGAACTTCCCCGTTCACTTCGGTTTTTCTAGATCTTACACGTTCAGTAGGACTCCTTGGGCGGGTTATCAGCTCGTCGCAAGGCCTCTAACTGTACACAAACATAGAAAGACGCACACATATAAACTAAACATCAATGCTCTGAGTGGGATTAGAACCCACGATCTCGGTTTCCAAGTGAGCGAAGACAGTGCATGCCTTAGACCGCTCGGCTACCGTGACCGGCCTCCACCCATTTTTTCTGTCGAAAATATAAGAGTCTTGACAACTGACAACGTCGTTAGATAAACCATAAATAAATCAGGGTACGTGTAACTGTTGAAAAATATTTTCCTTCAGAGGCACAGGAAACCACGTGTTTAAAGTGAGATGGAAGTGGTAAAGATTTGTGTATAAAGCGGAAATAGTTTTCAGTTAGTAAAAGCAAGAGAGTCTGCAGGATAGAAAAGGGTCACCAACCAACGTAAAGAACTTCTGGAGAATATCGGAGTTTATAGTGGGAACCGAATTAGTTTTCCGAAAATAAGATGCCAATGGTAGTACTAAGATTACAATTATATATCCGAATCTTTGCACTTTAGGCACTTAGAATTGTGTACAAACACTGAACACACATTCGGTTTGAGGACTAGACTCAATTCGTGCTTTTCCGTCATCCCGGGCAGTAATTCGGTGTCCGCGGGTATTTTAAATCACTGAAACAGTCCTTCCCATGGCATTAAGATCTCAGCAAATGAGAAGTGAAATATAACCTGAACCTTATTGAATCATGTGAGTATTTTTGATCTGTATCTTTAGACCCTGCCGATCAGAGTGACAGCGCGGTCTGAGTCATGAACTGTCTTCGTTCACTCAAACACAGGTATCTTGGATTCGAATGCCACTGGAGGTATGAATGCCTGTGTCCGTTTATTCTTTGTTTGTACTGTCCAGTGTGCAGGTAGCTCTCTTGCGACGGGCTGATCCCCCGTCCAAGGGGTCCTATCGACTATGTAAAACATCGACAAACTGAAAAAGAGGTTAATGCCCAACAAAGGGCTGCGGAGCCATAGATAAATAGATGTGTAGACCGTATTTAATATCGGGACACTATTGATAACGATAAATAACATGGGATGTACCACTGAATGGAGATCAGCTCACTGAATTCAGTCACTCCCTTATGCGGCACGTCCCAAAGTTCAAGATACTTTTGTTGTCAGGGCCGAACGTTAACAAACTATGGTTAGCCTCGTCTGGTGTCCGCTAATGGAGCAAGCTCACGTCATCACGTCCAAGCAAATAGAATTACGTTTGGCTGGAGGGATGAAACCACACAAGTCAAACACGCTACCACATCACAGCAATGCCTTGGGTCAGGGAAAGTTTGAAACCAGTCTATCGCGCAAGGTTATAACCGTGTGATTGTAACAAATTGCAGTTTGGTGACGTACGTGTGGCTGAATTTAATGTTCTTATTGAAATAACCACGTGAGTGGAAACGACACTGAAAATAATCTCATTTAAATTGCAGTGCATTCACATTATAAATGCGTTATTAGTGGTTTAGATATGCCATTGATCTCGATGCTAATTAATTTTAGATTTAGTCCGTATTTCCTGAACAGATCAATTTCATAAGATGACTGAAATATTTTCCCTCTTATTTATCTACTTGGCTACTGAATTAACTGGCGAATTTCATGGAGCAGAGTTCATCTTGAATAAAAAGTATTCACTTATTTACTCAAGAAACTCTCCGCTTTTCATTGAGTCTTAAAAGTTTATTGCTGTGTTCAAAAGATCCACGCTAGATCCTGTCATTCCAAATCCCCATGTCCTATTTAATTAAGATCCCTTTTAATAATATCCTCCCGTCTAGATCCAGTTCTTTTACCTACAAGTAATATGAAACCCAAGCAGAATATAATAAATTTTCCAAAAACGAAACAACTGATTGCAAAAGAAAATTGGTAAATGACACGAAGTGGCCTCTAGGTATCTTGAAGGTATACATATTTTATTTCAAATATTTTTATATTGTGACATGACGCCCGAAAACTGGAATAGTGATTTTATAATAGATGTTCATTGCTAGGCAACGACACAGTAAACACATTCCCGCGGCAACGAATACTTAACAATTGAGTAACTTCCGTTGTTATGCAACTCTGCTGTAAACACGCCCTCCCAACAAGAGAGAGATGGTGTTTTCTGCGTGGCCCGTGAAAAGGGGTTGTAAAGAAGAGTTCAGTAGTCGAGTCGAGTTTCGAGACGCCAGCCTGTCAGGATTTGAGTCTTGGGTCAGAAGAATTGAACTGAGTTGTCATTGCAGACTAATTGCAAGAAAGTAATTAGGAATTGCAGAGAAAACTTCATGTGTCATTTGACATTACAGTCAGACGGTTATAAATCCGTTGCCAGGATATGACTAATGAAGACTGAGAATCCTAGTGCGTGTGTGCATCGATGAACTGTAAAGTGTGTAGATCAGCAGTAGCGCTGTTACTTCTAGTCCCGACTACTGTGTACAGAGGGTGAATAAATCCAATCATACAATTCAGAACCCATCTTTTAAGTCACGCACAAACCCCTACACGTGACAATATGGTGATTTTTTTGCTGGTTCTATAGCCCACTTGGGTTCTGGCCTCTGAATTTTCAGTTTCATGATCATTCTATAAACGGTAGGAAGCCTTGTACTAGTGATCAGCTCGTCGCAAGGCCTCTACCTAAACACAAACACAGAATAAACACATACACATGCCAAACATCCATGTCACGTGTGGGAATCGAACCCACGATCCCGGCTTCCGAGCAAACGAATGCAGTAGATGCCTTAGACTGCTCAGCGTGATCAGCAACATATTGTGAATAGCTAAAAAAATTAAAATAACTCTGCCTCTCTGCATAATGTAAGATACCAGTAATTTCCTCCGCTATAAACTCGTGTCCCAGGAGTTGCGTGAGTGCACAGAAGAGTTTACATGAGACATAGTTCATATATTTGAAAGGGACAAAGAAACCCCTCGACAACTTTCTTTTGTAATATTTTTTCTATGCCTGGAATAAATAAAGTTAATGTAAAAAGAAGGAAATTTATTTACAGTTTTCTCTGTGTATATCATACATTAACACGCAATTTTAAAAAGGGGTACGTAAAACTTCACTGCTAAACCAAGCGCTACTTCGGAAGATTTGAGTTCTCACAATTATTGACATGAATATTTATACATTCTGGGATATATTTTTTTTTCTGTGGTGCTACAGCCTCAATTTGGACCTAGGCCTACCTCCATGAAACTCTCTGTTTCACTTCGGTTTACTAGATCTTACACATTCGGTAGGACTCCTTGGGCGAGTGGTCAGCTCGTCGCAAGGCCTCTACCTGTAGACAAACACAGAAAAACGCACACAAACATCCATGCCCTGAGTGGAAATCGAACCCACGATCCCGGCTTCCGAGCGAGCGAAGACAGTGCATGCACATTCTGGGATATAACCCCGTCTAATCCATTGAAAGTCGACTGAAGTTTCGGAGGAATGTGTCGCATCATCTGAAAGGGGTTAGTGAGTAAGCCTAGTGGGAAACGTGCATGAATCAGAGAGTAAGCAAAACCTCGTTTGGTTTACCTTTCAGCCACGAAGATAGGGGCGATATTATCCTCCGAAAAGTTGGTAGAATTTCGTTGGATTACACGGCGTTATATTTCGGGAGATATAAATCTTCTTTGCGTCAGGAGAAAACGTTTCAGAAAACCTGGTTTAAAGGCAAGTCGTAGCAATAACAACATTTGTGTGTACAAACTGAGACATGAAACCCCGCAGCTTTCTCCTCCCTCAAAAGGCATCGAACTGATGGAGCACAGGACAGCTTAAGTGTGCCGTGTCTTTCCGCCATTTTCTTCACACTCAGGACACACGACACTCTTCTCCTGCAGAATGCCATTGCTCTAAGTGTGCCCATAACCCACCCTCAATTTGCAATTAGTTTCACCTCCTCTTTTTCTGTCCCTTTCTTAACATTTTTCCATGTACTGAACAATTGATTTAAAGATTAGTACGAAGCCTGTTATAATTTCAACGAGTGTCAGCAACATACTTCCTCACACTCTGTCTATTTCATTGTAATACACCGTTACATATTTATAGCTCTGGAGGGACGGTCTGAAATAACATTTATAAATACGCATCCTAGGAATTGGAAAAGTTTTGGAGAGGCAGTTACATTGTACCACGAGCCTCACCTTTACAGCACAACGGTATGTACACAGTGGTGTTGGGATCTACAAGTCCGTAATGAATTTCTTCTGCAATAACAATACAGAATATCATCCAGTGACATGTTTTTGTCCTCTTGTGCTCCGTTGCTACTATATTTAACAACAGGTTAGTAAGCGTTAGCCTTTTTTGTATATGCATGATGTACAGGTAGATAAAAAAATTTCTTTGTGGTATTAAAAGAGATATCATAGAATACGGACCGCCTCTGTGGTCAAGTGGTCAGCGTTCCTGGCTACAGATCCAGAGATCCGGGTTCGATTCCCTGCGCTACCAGATTTTCTGAGAAGTAGTGACTCTGGAACGGGGTCCACTCAGCCTCGAGATGATAATTGAGAAGCTATTTGAAGGAAATAGCGGCTCCGGCCTAGAAAACCGAGATTAATGGCCTTGGGGATTCGTTGCGCTGACTACACGACACCCTCTATCCACAAAATTTGGCACTAAACTTCTCCGACAAGCGGCTGGCGCTCTGTCGGTATAGTTCGCTTGCGGACTAAAACCACGGAGTTTGTTTTGTCATAGAATAAGTTAAGGCAGGGAACGACCACTTCCTTCCACATCATCCCTTATTCATCATTCATGCTCCGTATCTTATGCAACTGAGAAAGCATCGTTGAATAAACTACAGTGAGGGGTGGAACCCTCCGTCCCAGTCACACAATTAGCGCTCCTTCAGAAAATGGCGGCTTCGGTTCTCTCCTGACTGACGTTTCTCGTGGCTTTTCTTCTTTCCCTTCCGGCAGAAGCTGGGGCGTAACTCGAAATAAGGTCATAACTGCTTCCTTCCAAACCCATTCCATTTATCTATTCCTGACCATCCAGTCATTTGATGCTTTGTAGCCTGAGATACTGACACGGACATTAAGAAAACAAATAAACAAAAAGTAGAGCTCAAAGCATTCCCAAAATATTCTGGAGAGGTCGTTACATAAAACAAAACAGAAAACTCCGTGGCCTATATTCCGCAGGCGAACTATACCGACAGAGCAATCCTCGCTTGTCGGCGAAGTTAGTGTCAACTTTTGCGGATAGAGGGTGTCGCGTGGTCAGCGCAACGAATCCCACGATCGTTAATTTCGGCCTTCTAGACCGGAGATTCTATTTCCTTGAAACAGCTCCTCAATTATCCTCACGAGACCCCGTTCCAGACTCACTAGTTCTCAGAAAATATGGTAGAGCCAGGAATCGAACCCAGGACATCTATCTGTGGCCAGGAACTCTGACCACTAGACCACAGAGGAGGACCGAGGTCGCACATGGTAGTCAGAGGAGCATATAGAAGATTTTGCGCAGGCGAAATAAGTAGATTTTGCACACGCTGGAGAAATAACATAAAACCATTAAGCCGGGTCTAGAGAAGCTTGTAAACGTAACAATTAGAATTTATGACGTAATTTCTCAGGCTCACCAGTGCCAGATATGAACTCCAAACAACACGCAGCAAAAACAGTGGGCATAATGCTTCAAGGCAGGGGAGAGAATTCCATCACATCTGCAATATGTAATAAAGAACAGTGTGCATGTTAAATTTACCAGAAATGAGGAAAACTAGTCTTTAGGTCTATTAATATTATCTGAGTGTCTAGCTCTGAATCTGGGTCCTTGAGGCTCTAAATATTTCTCTGCTAGTAAAGAAAATCCCGCGTTTTTTAGAACCTGATATTGATTACGTGATTAAAGGAGGCCTCTATTAGTCCCTATTCTCAACCAAAGGAATAGAATTTTGGCCCTTCCACATAATTTACTTAAGACACAATTTAATATTGCCGTGTATTTAGTGACTAGACACAGAGTTTGAATTGGCAATTCGAATTACTGAACACTTATAATTTGTAATTACAGGTAACTATAGCGCTACCTATAGTTCATACACTCTTCTATTCACTAGAGAATTCGCTCAGTCTTCTATGTCGTGAGCAAGCGTAACTTGGCAACGGGTCCTAACAATGTCCTATATTTCTGTGTTTAGATCGTTGCCGGCTTGCTACCGTCTCACAATTGACTGACTGACTACCTGACTGAATGCTAAATTGCTGCTGGTCCTCGCCAGCACAGTGATTTTTGGTTCAGAGTTCCACAGGTCTCTTGATCGTAGTTTAGTGTCTGATAATTTAAAGTCGAAGTTATGTTACTACCAGCTGTCAGTCGGTCAGTCCATCAGTCTGTCAGTCTGCCTTGGTGTCAAGCCCCATCTGGACCCCAAGACCATATTTCTCTTACCGCCATACATTTGCTGATTTCTTGATGTGAGGCACCCTCTCTGACGAAAGGATGAGTCTGTTGTTTAAAATTGCTGTTGGCCCTCGCCAGCGCAGCCATTCTAATGTCCGTGTCCTGCGGGTCTCATGACTACATTTTACTGCCTCAGATTGGAGACTCGCAAAACCTGGAGGACCAGGTCCCCGTATTTATATCCCCCAGGCCCAGGGTGGCATAGCCTCAGACATTACGCTCTCTGTAGCTCTGTCAAGTCGAGTCTTATGTCACGACCAATGAACAGTCGGCCAGTCTGTCTTGGGATATAACACCCGCCTCGGGCTTACAAACAGATTTGTATTACTTTCAGACAGTTACAGGCTTGTTGATGTGGGGCTCTCTCTCTCTGACTAGAGGACGGATATGTCGTTTAGAATTGCTGCTGGTTGTCGCCAGCGTAGTCATTCTCGGATCCACATCACGTGGGACTCACGACCCTCTTTTACTGTCTCAGATTCGAGACATCCATCTTTGTCGCCTCCTACGACTCGCAGGGCTACGGTGGACGTGTTCAACCCCGCCGTGAGGAACTATGTTGTTGACACTCGTTGAAATTATAACTGGCTTCGTACTAATCTTTAAATCAATTGTTCAGTACATGGATAAATGTTGAGAAAGGGACAGAAAAAGAGGAGGAGAAACTAATTGCAAATTGAGGGTGGGTTATGGGCACACTTACAGCAATGGCATTCTGCAGGAGAAGAGTGTCGTGTGTCCTGAGTGTGAAGAAAATGGCGGAAAGACACGGCACACTTAAGCCGTCCTGTGCTTCATCAGTTCGATGCCTTTTGAGGGAGGAGAAAGCTGTGGGTTTTCATATCTCAGTTTGTACACACAAATGTTGTTATTGCTACGACTTGCCTTTAAACCAGGTTTTCTGAAACGTTTTCTCCTGACATAGAGAAGAGTTGTATATTCTGCAATATAGCTCTATATGGGCTCCGTTATACTCGTATAACCTCAGCACCGACCGCAAAGAAAACACCGCTTCCAAAATTCCTGTATTTTTGTGTACGTATCCGTTGCCGAGGATACGTGTACTCCCACCCGTTGCGTAACAACAGCTGTCTCTTCTGGTTGCACTGTTCTGGCACATGTCACAATATTATCATTTCATCTACGTCTTGTTCTTCCAGGTAGCATTTTTCTTTCGCGTTTCCCAACCAGAACCGTGCATTCCTCTCTCTTCTGTTCGAGGAGCCCAATATACCCCTCTTATAACACCCTTCTTGATAGAGTTTGGTGAAGAATAGAAATTGTGAAGCCCCGAGAGACCAAGTTCCACAATTACACTAAAAAGGCAAAAATATACACTTCTCTGTTTTAATCTAAGAGAGCAGACGGCAAGATATATTTTGAACTGAAACATTCCTAGAATTTAAACCGCTCCGAATTTCTTCATGAATGCAATTTGTATTTGTTACTGTCGTAGCAAGTTGCGTCAAGCGGCTACGCTCCTGACTTGGTTTCGATAGTTGATTTGAATCTTGGTTGGAACGTCAACTATCCTAACAGGCTGTTGAGGTGTCGTTCGGTTTCCCTCAGTCTCTCAATGAAAACACCTGAATAATATCATAAATTAGAACAAAACAGCTTCATTAGACATCGCTTCCAATACATCATTCACTATCAATTAATTGCTCGACGCTGTACATAATATCTAAGTTACTGACCGCGCAGAATAATCCTTTTCTCGGTCTCTACTGCTCAGGTCTACTATAGAATCTTAACTTAAATAAAAACACAGTTTGCAATTAAGTCAGTAAAAACGGGTGAACGGTAAAAAGACAAGGTTGTCTCTGTGTTTAATCATTTAAATAATTTAAGCATTAAGCCATAAGAATACGTGGGGGAGTGGAGCTATAACTCCGCCATTGTGAACTCGACAATAGATGGAAGTGAGTGGTAGGCTTCACGTCCCGGCCGCTTTACTCCCGGAGAAAAGACCCCAACTATCCATTGAATAGGAGGCTGGTGGACTCCATGCCCGGTCTGGACGCTTTGCAATATAGAGTAAACTTACCCCTGCTTTGAATCGGATCTTGTGGTTCAGAGCTTACCTAATCACTAAACCAACTGAGCTGTCCCATCAGAATTTCTGCGATACGGGCAATGCTCCTAAAATATAGGACCTATCATGGGTAGTGCGTGTGTTCAAGCGTGAAGTCTCTTTGCTCAACAAATTTCAGGTCGACAGAATGTTTCCTGGCGGAGAGATATGTTGGCTCAACATGGTACGGCACTTGGACTTCCTCTGGGAAACACTGCAAAGCAGGCGACCCGTTTGTTCTTTCGTGTAATGTCTCTCTAGGATATACTCCAAATGTAGTTCGCCTTCTGTCTGCTTTTCATCCTTTTGTATGTTTCTATAGGGTGATTCATTTAACCGTGCAGAAATAGAAAACATCACATTTGAAATCTCGTACAAAAAAACTCATGCTTTTATTAAATATGCTTGGAGATATCCTGCATCATTCTGAATGCATGCATCAATCCTCGTGACCAAGGTTCGAGAGACACATGTAATAGTTTTTACTGTGTTGCTGCAGATGGAATTTTAAATGTTAAGGTCCTGCAAAGCGTTTGCAATGTTTCGTACGCACGATCTTTAGGAAAGCTCTATAGGAACAGCCAAAGGATATTAGATCCGGTGATCCGGATGGCCACAACCCCTTTGAAATGGTTCCGTCTGCACAAATGTTCTGTGTTAAGGCTTGACTGTAAATGGATGGTTCTGTATATACAAAGTCTTTTTATATGATGTATATTTTGAAGAACAGTTCACAAATACGAAAACCTTAAGCTAATTTTTGTCCTTTTTTATGTCCTTCAATGTCTTTCTTAATTTATGATAAAATGGGTTATTTTGATTTCGGATTACCTAATTCTGAACTTATAAACTTAAGTAACAGCATCTGCAATATGGCCGGTTAAAATACTTGCGACAGAATTTTGTCTTTTATGGAAAGTTAGGATTTGTTTCCTTGACACTTAAATCCAATTGGATTAGTATCAGGAGCAACAGTGAACCAGAGGTTAAGTGGTAAGAGAAACAATAATTCGTCACAGAAAGTAAAGTTCCTCTCAGATTCATAAAATTCTCAAACACAAAGCGGAGGAAAGCTCATGGAATTTTGAAAGTTATTATGCCCGTTCTTTTACTGGACGAGTTTTTCAGTTTCGCGTGTTGTCAACACTCTTTAATTACATTAATGTCTCGGATATCCTATAAAATCTAAAAAGCAAATTTCCCTCATGGCGAATGAGGAAACCTACCAAACACAGTTGGCTAGCTTGAATAGGCCCATACTGAATAAAGACCCGTGGACCAGCATGTGACCCAATTCTCTGGGGCTTTAGGGCAGTGGAACGACCTCTTACCAGGGGATAGAAGTAGCTTATAAAGAGCCCTGTGCTTTGGAGACAAAGATGAAGACCTCAACGGGGAATCTAAGACCATCGAATGGTGTAGCTCCTCTTTATGGGACTTATAATAATGGGGATGATTTGGAAGTTCTGATAGGACCCGAATTTGACTTAATTTGATGAGCCTACAAAAGCGCTAGTAGATATAATTGAGGTTGATGTAAAAAGATTGATAGAGGAAGGAAACATACAATACCCGTATTTCAGATGGATTTTGACAAACATTGCTGAGCACAGATGTGTGCAGAACACTGGCTCTTGTGGAAAACAAAAAATATTGTTCTGTGAAAACACGCACGCACTGATGACGTAAGTCTTCGCGTGTTTTATATTCGTAACAACGTTCTTTCACGAAATCCGACCATAGGAAAAAATGCAAATCTTCGGGGCAGTTATTCGTTGGTGTTGTTCTAATGTTCAGAAATTTGCCAAATATTTCCGACATAAACAGTGGTATTTTTAAATAAACTGAAAAAAATATGAAGTCGGTAATACAAAATTCTCATTGGCGTTCTGTGCTACTTGCAAACCGATAGTAATATTTCATTTCAATGTATCAATTATGACGTTAAATAAAGTGAAATTTAATAGGAATTAATAGGGCTAAAAATCTGAACTCCCTTGCAACTATTAGTGAAAACCTGATGTTTTAAATTTTAAAGATAATCCGTGGAAAATTTACTCCCTGATATTAGGTCACAGACGAGTAGAGAGGGAAATATGTGCTCCAGGTAATACTTATTGTTTACTTTGTCAAGAGCTTAAATTAAAGGAAGGAAGCGACCAGATGCATTTATAGGCTTAGCATCAATGAGCCACGTCTAATTATTTGAGACTTGTGTGATTGATACAAAATTTTTTCTTTGCTGGGGTGGAACTAAGTCCCTTGTACTGCGGCCACTTCTGGCCTATTGTACCAGCCCCAGATGATAGGTGAGGATGATTGTGGTGCAATTGGTGGAATGAAGATTGGCAGGGGAAAAGGAAAATCTCGGAGAAAACGTGCCCCAGCGCCACTTTGTCTACCACAAATCCCATACGACCAGACCCGGGCTTGACCCCGGGCCGCCGCAATGGGAAGCCATCGACTAACCGCTTGAGCTATGGCGCGGCCGACACAAAGTTTATGGCTATTTCTTGATCTTCATGCGCAGCCATTGTTCAAGTTCCTTATTTCTCCCCTGGGTCCAACAGAATAAGAACCTGTTAACGTCCTTTCCACATGAAGGGCGTATTTTATAAATCTTGTAGTTTCTATAAAAATAAACTGAAGCAACTGACAAAGCATTAAACGTATTGCTGGAGGATATATTACACGGGTGAAACTGTTTCACGTCTTGTGACAGGACACAGTCTTCATATGCAATGCAGTAAACCACAGGGCCTGAGGATCTGGTTAACGTAATTTTTCTTTACATCAACCTGAATCACATAAAGTGAACACACTTTATTTATATGTAATAAAGGCTGTAACCTACGCATAAAATTTTTGATCTTGGCTTAAATGATAAAAAGTTCCCTGTAAGTTTTTAAAGCCAATAGAAGTTAAATATCACGGTCATTTATTTTACGAGGAGAAGTTCTGTGTGTCGACTTTATAATGTTAATAATTTGCCGTGTATTCGGACTATTATCCCATATAGAAAAAAGTTAATGGAACAACTAATGTAATGTCACAGTGAAAGCGATCACAATAATACAATATTTAGTCTCAAGCAGAACTCATTTTTTCTTTGGGACTACAGCCCCAATTTGGGCCTTGGAGTACCTCCATAAAACTATCCGTTTCTCTTCTGTTTACTAGAACTTAGAAACGAGATAGTATTCCTTGGGCGGGTGATCAGTTCGTCGCAACAACCATAGAAAAACAAACACACAAAACTGAATATCGATGGTATGAGAGGGATTCGAACCCACGATCCCGGCTTCCGAGAGAGCAAACATAGTGCATGCTTTAGACCACTCAGCTACAATGACCGGCTTTCTGTTGCATAGTGTTATAATATTAAAAGCTTCTTCCTGTTTATAGAATCATATTATTTTATTTTTTATTTATGTGGATATATTAAATAATAATTTTGCTTAAGTTATATATGTCGGATGTAACCTCAAACATTTGTACCGTTGGTATGTTTGCAGTTGTTAGCGTAAAAACAGAATTTCATGAAACAATGCTTAAGTTCTGTGTCCGTACCATATTTCACTTGTATAAGTCCAATTATTTATTAGTAATGGCTACCAAAGCGAAAGCTAAGAAATGTATACACTGCAGCCATATTGTTACTTTACTTAGTTATGGAGCTGGGGGCAAGGCGTAGCGTAGTTGGTTGAGGCACTATGCTACAAGCCGGAAGGTCGCGGATTCAAGTCCCAATGAGGTCATCTAATTTTTTTCAATTGACCTAATCCTTCCAGCCACACTATGGCCCTGGGGTCGACTCAGCCTATAACAGAAATGAGTTCCAGGAATTAATTAAATAATTTTCCTGGGGAGTAAGGCTGACAACCTTACCGCCATCTTTGAGCCGATTGTCTAGATAATGTGGGACCCTCAACGTCTCACAACCCTATGGGCCTTCACGGCCTGTTACAAGTATAGCTTTCACATATGGAGCTGAGGCCTTCTTGAGGAGCCGCCAATTTTGCAGCTACACAAGAATTTCCCAGCATTTTATGGGACCCGAAGATTTTTTACCTTATTCAGAAGAGCCCTCCATTGGTCCCTATCCTGAGCCAGATTAATCCAATCCATACTATCCCATCCTATCTCTCTAAGATCCATTTTAATATTGTCCACACACCTACGCTTTGGTCTTCTTAATGGCCTCTTTCCTTCTGACTTTCCCACTAATATCCCATATGAATTCCTCTTCTCCCTATTCGTGCTACGTGTCCTGCCCATCTCATCCTCCTTAACTTGGTCATTCTAATTATACATGGAGAAAAACACAAGTCATGAAGCTCCCCATTCTTATACAAAAATTAACTCGACAAGGGTAGGAAGTTATTCAAAGAAATATTACCATACACCACACTGAGATTTTATATTAAATGGAGCAAGTAGAGCTCCCACTTCATAATTTCGCGCGTCCGCAATGTTAACATTACTAACTGTATGAAATGTAAAATGGCGATTATACGATGTTCCATGAAAATTGGTCAGTGGGATTATAGGCTTACAAACAGACGACATAGCGATCTCATAACACTACATTCCGTTTTAAGAAAGGGAAGAAAGTAAAAAGTAAGTAAAGGTACCCCTGTAACAGGCCGTGGAGGCCCATAGGGTTGTGAGACGTTGAGGTTCCCACATTTTCTAGACAATCTGCTCACAGATTGCGGCAAGGTCGTCAGCCATACGCGCCGGCCGCCCTTTACCCCCAAGAATAATCCAAGAATATTCCTGGTACTAATTTCTATTAGAGGCTGAATCGACCCCAGGACCATAGTGCGGCTGGAAGGATTAGGTCAATTGAAAAAATCCAATGACCTTATCGGGATTTGAACCCCCTACCTTCTGGCTTGTACTATAGTGCCTCAACCAACTACACTACCGCGTACCCCCCTTAAGAAAGGAAAGCAGACAAATAATTTCAGTGCCTCTCAATTTAAAATCCGCCTGCAGCAACACAATTTTAACCAAATTACAAAACTTTGAACACAATTGGAGCTTTGTATATTTATTTGTGTCCGTTTCAGATTTTTAACGCTCTGCTGGAATAGCTGAAAGGGAAATACTTTTAATGTGTATCCGCATCAAAGACTTCTCTCAAAGTAAATAAATTATAACAGCTTCTTGATCTGGCTTATTTTCTTTCTGCTTGCTTGTTGTCACTATTCATCTTAAATGAATTAATCACCAAAGTCATGTATCACTGACACACTTAAGTTAAAAACGTCGTCGAATATATCAAGAAAAGGAACAAATCTTCCTGAATTTTTTGTATCATAAATACTCAATACTTTGCACAGTTTCATGTTCAAATATATACTACAAAGAAAACTGGAAAGAAACAGACGTTGAGAAGATTAGTTTGTACTCCACTGTACATAGAGAAAATATCTCACGAACACTATGTGGCGTTTCAAGGTGCCTCGTGGTATCGAAGTGCAGAACTTGTCATTATTTACACGTCCCGTAACTTAGACAATGAATTTCTTGTGAGTTTCTGTTTCCAGGAAGTTTCACCAGTAAACTTTGAAGATCAGAGTTATAATGATGCTAGCCGAGGGTAGTAAGTGGAAGTAACTATTGAGCTGAAGCAGGGAAATTTGCATTCGTCGAACAGAAGTGCCGATGTGACAAAGCCGAGGGATTCATTAATAAAATTACCGCTATTCCGTCCAGGAATTTTTCACACTAGATCTGATGCCCTCCTTTGTTTTTCTACTTCATTTTTCTGTGCCAGAAACGTGGTCTAATTATGGCTCCACGAGTATGAACCACGTGGGAATTTTTTTGTTGGGTACAATTTTTTTGTTGTTTTGTTTTTAAGCCGTATGACATTTGAAGTCAGTCACGGTAGCCAAACGGTCTAATGCATGTACTGTCTTCTCTCGCTCGGAAACCTGGATCATGTGTTCGAATCCCACACAAAGCATGAGTGTTTGGTGTGTGTATGCGTTTATTCTCTGTTTGTGTTGTTCTGTATTTAGATACAGGTCTTACGACTAGCTGATCACCCGTCCAAGAATTCCTACCGTCTGTAAAATATTCATAAAACTAAAAAATCAGTGGGAGCCAGAGAAGAGAAAAAATAAAGTGTTTTGAAGTTCTCATGCTGGTGCAAATTTACGAGCATATTATGGTCTTGAGGTTATGACATCAAATGTCCTTGAAGACTGTTAAGAACTTTTCGGAGAAACTGGCTGATTCAATTTTCTTATGCATGTCGTAGGTTCCATAGAAAGGTTGTTAAACCCTTTGGGGGTCACGTTCTATCATTATCTTGAAGATGAAAATCTGAAGTCTTAAGACTGGTTGCTGTGAGACAAATTTTAATTAAACACGGAAGGAAGACCAAAGAAATTAAAAACGAGGGAGGAAATGAAAGGGGTAAAGACACACAAGCTGCTAGACTAGCACTCAACAAATGCCATGTATGTGAGCCTGTAGTTTTCAAAACTTTCACCTTCTTTGGTAATAATATTCACCGGTAAGATCAATTTTGTTAACTTAATATTTTGAAGCATGAAGTTCATTTAAATATTGTTTAAAACTTTAGTCTCTACTCCATACGGAACAAACTGCATCTAAGTTATAAAGACCGCCATATTATTACTGTTTAGGAAAGTAATCATCAGTACTTAAACAGAGGATCACACATGTCTTAGTGACCAGTCTTCTCAGTCTATTTTCATTAGTCTTTACTTGACAACAGCTCTCCACAGTGACTATTCCTCTACAGTGGCTTCATGAGACGTTTCCTGATAACAAATCTTATTATTGGAGATTATTCTGCTTCTGTTGCCATCTGGATAACACTCCACAGCTGAACCCTCAACTGACCCCTATAGCGTCAATTTTCTTCGAAATAACTCCTCGGCACGGACCACAAGGAAAACACTTTCTTCTGCTGTCAAGAATGAGTGTTTATTGGCCCGTTACCTAGAAATATATGCGAACCACATAGAAAACACCTCTTACAACGCTGGTGCTATTGTTGCGTGCGCTATTTTCCGGCGTTCCCTAGAAATGGATTTACATAGCACAATATTAATTGATTTTATATTTAAAATGAAGGGTTTCTTAATGTTGAATCAGATGATATGCGCTCTATTAACTGTGCTTTAATTATGTAAGAAAACTTTCCTTTATCAGTGTCCTGCGTACAGATCTTTTATGCCTCGTTGTACATCCGAACCGAAAGACATGGCGTCAGTGGGCTTGAGTACTGAGAGATAAGACGGACACAAACACTGACACTCATGACAGGATTGCTTTTAAAATATGGCTGTAGTGCGTTCGTGTCCAGCTACATGCTTCTTTTCAGAAACTACAGAAGAGATTACTCTGAAATCTGGTGTCAGTAATGTGCAACAAAATTTTGCCATATTTGGTTCGTTTTGGTCCAGTAAACCCCTATTCGTTCGCGCAGGCTAATCAAAATTTATTTTTTAATATTAACTTGCTGAAACAATACTTGGAATAATGATATAAACGTTATCTTAATAAGATATAAAAGACTTATATGCTAGACCTGTTATAATGTAAAAGATATTTATCTCACTACAAGGGAAATATTCCTGACACAGTCTGTAGTGGAATCAATACCGTAATTAACTTTTAAAAAGTGGGCTTAGGACTATTGGATTTGTGTATTACTATGTTCATAATAAAGTGTTTAAAAAGTAAACAATATTTTATAAGTTTAATCTGTTTCAAACCTCAAGTGAGAAGACGGAAGAAGGGGATCTGCTCTGCTGAATCTTCAGGTCTCTGTGGAGTAATTAGCCGGAACATTTTGTTCTGACATAAACCTCGACAGTAATATCCAATAATCCTTCTCAAAACTCAGGGCTAAGGAAACAGTCATTACATTTACAAGTCTTCCATCCTGAATGGAGCAGTTAGAATTAATCAAAAACACTTGTTTAAGTGAAATCTGTCTAATGAGTTGATTCTTCTGCTCGTTGACATCTCAGAAAATATTGGATTTCCCTTCACGACTCAACTCGACTCAAGTACCTTAATTCAATGGGTCGCTTCTTCATACAGACAAATTAAGTGACATTGGCCTTGTGTAAAACATTTAAATAATTAATTTTCAAATAATTTCCGTTAATAAACATGTACGTACATGGCCGGTCACGGTAGCCGAGCGGTCTAAGGCACGTACTGTCTTCGCTCGCTTGGAAACCGGGATCGTGGTCTCGAATCCCACTCAGAGCATGGATGTTAATTTGTGTGTGTGCGTTTTTCTGTGTTTGTGAACAGGTAGAGGCCTTGCGACGAGCTGATCACCCGCCCAAGGAGTCCTACCGAATGTGTAAGATCTAGAAAATCCGAAGTGAACGGAGAAGTTCATGGAGGTAGACCTAGGCCCACTGGGAGTATAGAAGCACCTACTAAATATAGAAATAATATAGCTATAGTAACTATACTGTCTAAGCTATCTTACATGCCGATGCTGGCAGTAACACAAAATAAATTTTATTTTGTTTGGTGTCTTCTGTTTGGTCAGCTGTACGAAAGAGGAACCGACAGAGAGCATACGGAATACTTGTGGCGCTTCAATCGCTGCTGTCATGCGCAGTGTTTCTTTGGACCTTAACGAGCACGTTGAAAGAAAAATACTGGGTGAACCAAGGTGAACAAAAGAGCGTGTTTGAGTGACACAGTTTTGTTTTGAAGTCGGAGTTTTAAGGTAAGCCAAAGATAGGGCGCTTTTAAACATTCTAAGATATTAACATTGCAGATTAGACAGACATGCTGTACTATTTTGGAGTTTATTGATAGTTTTGGTGAAGTTAAACCATACTTATGTGCTCGGAGCTCCAAACCCATTATTAGGAGGCTGTCAGTGATTGCAGTCGTAGTTATATACAGTGAACTACGTACTGTGATTAGACCTGCTTTGGGAAATTTTACAAGTATAATTTTTAATGAAGTTCCAATTTTAGTCCTACTTCGGTTCTGTGCGATGGAGCAATTGTTGAAAGCAGAAGATATGAATAAAGCTACAGAGACTTTCCGAGAAGGCAGAAGCATTTGACATGCAGCAGAATTTTTAAAAAACTCCCATGAATTCAAAACATGGCCGAAGTATATTCATCTCTGGTGGAAAATAAATGACTTAGCAGCAAGAATTGTTTAGTAATATTCATTCACTGGCTTGCGGGGGAAGGGGCCAATGTACATAATTCGAAGCCACACTTCTGTTTGCAATGAAATAACAATAAATTTCATGTTTAGGAAAGGGCGAGCCTTAACAAAAATTGTATGAAGATAAAGTTTCAACATATTGTCACGTGATAGACTGACTATAAACCGGGTTTGGGTTGATGACTCCATTTATTGCACATTTTGGTGCAGCGCATGACTACAATTTGCAGTTCACTTTTGCACACACACACACACACACACACACTGTACATAGTCACGTCTTCATTATCGTTACCTGGTAACGGCTTTCAAAGGCGGACGTTCTCTAGCAACAGCTCTCTCTACTGGTTCATGATTCAGTCTTGATAAAATATTCCATAATATTTTAATACTGTTTATTATTTTCTTTATTGCTAGTGGGGTGGGACTAAGTCCCTTGTACTGCGGCCACTTCTGGCCTATTGTACCAGCCCCAAATGATAGGTGAGGGTGATTGTGGAGCAATTGGTGGAATGAAGATTGGCAGGGGAAACCGAAGTACTCGAAGAGAACCTGTCCCAGCGCACTTTGTCCACCACAAATCCCACTTGACCAGACCCGGGATCGAACCCGGGCCGCCGCGGTGAGAAGCCAGCGCCTAACCGCTTGAGCTATGGCACGGCCCATTTTAATACCAACTACACAGTCTTTACATCGTTAGTTGTAATAATATAAAGTTATATTGTGTGTTTTTGTGAGTCAATTGTGAGACATTATTGTCGTTTTGTCACAAAACCAAACTTACTGACTACAATCGCTAGTTTGTCTAAATGCTGTATTATTCAGAAGTATTAATCTCTTTTTAAATTTAATTATGCGCCATGACAATGCCTCATGAAGTCGGAACATGCATCTATATGTGACGTCTTACCCTGCAGACTGCTGCAGCATGTGCTTCTTAATTGTTGATACTTCTTTGCCCAATTTATGATGCTCTTTTCCGTGGGCTACCAATGGTACAACTATCACTGACATGGCTAGCTAATAAAAGGCCTTATTAAACTAAAAGCATATATCTTGGCAGGAAAACTGCTATATACGTAAATAAAGCGACAGGAGAACTCCGAATAGGGGCACAGAATTGCGATTTTTCAAAAAAGGCTGTAACGAATTTCATTAAATTTCAATAACTTAAGGATATCATATTCTTCAACACAATTTCATTGGTGGCATCTTCAGAAAATAAAGTTACGCAGGCTAGGAGCACAAACGCAGAACGTTAACTTTCTTCTAAACTGGCTTTACCGCTGAGATGGATTTCCTTGTTGTTCAGCAACAAGCAATGGTCTACCGACCAACAATGTGTTCGTTTTCAATGTAACGTAGGCGGGTGCAGTCGTATTGGCGGAAGTTTATGCAATGTAGATGCGCTGTTTTCAGTCTTATGGTGGGATGCGACAGAGCCCCTGGGTACTTTATACCAGCCTCGCATGATGTATAAGCATGTGAAGTTGGGAAACTTGGAAACTGGTTGAAAACCTACCCTAATGCCAGTTTGTCCATCATAAACCCTATATGTACTGACCTGGGATGGAACTTCAGGTCGTCGCCTGACTGGCTGAGCTACAGTACAACATACTCTAAGCATTTACCTGCAAGAGAATTACAGAATTCTGTTTTAAGGGATAAGCAAGTTGGCTCAAGTTGAAGCGCTTCTCACTTGTGCGCGAGAAGGCCCTGTTCCAGCATTAGAAGGGACACTGATTATCTTGAGTCGGTAGGACCCGTATGATGGGGAATCAGCCCGTTTCAAGGCCGCTACCTACACATGAGAACACAAACACAGAATATACGCACACAGACATCCATGCCTCCAGTGGAATTCGAACACACGATCCCAGTGTTCAAGCGGACAGAGACGATTCATGCCTTAGACCGTTCGGCCAAAGTGACCGGCTAAAATTTATTTACATAATTACGTAATAAGACTTCTGACAGCATTCAGAAGCTCTACCCCTGTACTTGTGTAACGATTTAACAGCCGTGGCTGCCGTACTGTTTGGTAAGAATACCGGTAATTTCTACAATTTCTTTTGGTGTTCTTTATTATGTTCACGGTAGGACTCGAAACAGAATGTTTTATATATACTCGTACAAAGGCATATTAGGTTTCTATAAATCAAAACACGTTCCTCAGTGAATACTGAATGTAACAGAGAAACGCTGAATTCTCAGAATTCACACTTTCTATGCAGATATAACATAATAGCAGCCTGTATATTGGTGACAAAACAGTTTTATAGATCTCTGGCACTGTCATGTCTGACAAAACTGTTTCTCCTTTCTCTCATAATGCAATCACAGAGAATTGCTGTTACAGACAGATGATTGCCTCCTTTGGCTTGTTTCATGCTGTTGCCAACATGTAATGAAAACAGCGTCCACCTGTCCGCGACCCCGTCTCACAACTCAGAACTGGAAAATGTCGACCTAAAGTCACACTAATTAACCCTTTAGAGCAGAGTGGCAACTACGAGCAAATCACAGTTCCACATTAAAGAGAGGGCACTGCATTCTGCTCATAGCGTATATTTATGTTTTTCGTTGGATTGTCAGCATAAACAGTGATTATTTCCCTAACAGCGCTAACAGGTTGGTCTTTGTAGCGGATCATTGTTCTCTGGGGAGTAAGAACAATTCATAAATAATACATATATTAAATTCAGAGTTCAAAGGATTAATGTAGAGCGTTCGTTCAATGGTTACGCTGTATGAAGATATTCGGTTCGAATATCTCCCTAGACACCGGCCAACATGAGTGTCTTTTCGTGGTTTCCTTTACTCTCTCCAAGAAAATGCGCTCACTTTGTCACCATCACACTCTTTCCAATTCTTTAAAATTAATTATTCATTACTCATTCCACCATTTTACGCCATATTTTCTATATACTGTAAACGTCGTAAATAAAAAAAAAACAAAAAACAAACGATATTATCAAAGTCGTCTTCTGGATTTTGGCGCCGTGTATTCTTAGTTTTGGCCGACGTTTCGGAGGAACGTCGGCCAAAACGAAGAATACACGGCGCCAAAACCCAGAAGACGACTTTCATCATTGTCATCGCCGTGAAAACCTCAAAACTTACATAAACAAACGATATTGTTTATTGATCTCTTTTCATTTCTCGGTCTCAGCTCATTTGATAGTCGCCTTTGAACAGGTCGTAGCTGTTCTCTATTCTCACGATTTATGGGTGCGTGCATTATAACAAAGATTTAGGATAGGATGAATTCCCATTCAGGAATTTTTATACATGGTCCGAGTAGGAAAATCCTTATTCATTTTAGGCTGTATTCGAAAAGAACTCCCCCTCAAGTATAAGTCTAGAGCATAATTATTACGCCTACTCTTTCTGTGGTAATTTATTATTACGTTCTTCAGCGACGAGGTTTCAACTTCACGCAGCAGCGCTAAATGGGTTGAGGAGAAATGTGTGAGTGGTGAGTAGGTAAGAGAGTGGAAGGAAGTAACATTATCTGATGCAATGTACTGTATAGTCTGCTTGCAGAAGCTGACGAAAATGGCGACTAATTATACAGAATATTAAAGAAGAAGAATCAGATTTGAAAATTTAGTGCGAAAATTAATACCATCTACAAGAGAGTAATTTACATAATATAAATGCGAAAATCTGAAGAGTTTTCACCTCAGTGAGTACCACTCATGACTCCTGTTGCTGTCCAGACATGTCAGTCCGATCCTGGAACACTCGGAGAGCTGTCACGTGTTTGTGGTGGGATTCTTTCGTCTCCTTCAAATGATTTAGAGAAGTGACCTTTGTGGAGAACACCTATCTGATCCTTTATTTGCCTCCAATAAAACACATACGTGGAGGAGGTGACCTTGGAGTCCATGCAATGGCGTCGGATCTTCCAGTCATTTTTCTAAGGAAGATTCTCTCCAGAAATTTCGTGAATATTGAACCCTCATGTGGTGGTGTTCCTCTTCATGGAGCGAGATTCCTGGCCTCAGTTCCTCAACTTGTAGGGCTGAGTGCAATTCCAGCATATCGAAGTAGCAAGTACTGGTGGCGATGTCTTCCGAGAGTAAGAAAGGTGCAGTGACCTTTTCGTGTGTTACGTACGGTGCACCAATTTCTTTGACGCGACCTTTCATACAATCAGTAATGCTGTCGGGGTTTTCTGAATTCCATGGCGATTGTGTCTGTTCATATATAAAAAAAAGGTGAAAAGCTGCTTCATGAGAGATAACAAGATAGGAGTTCTTTTTTACTTTAGAGCTGCAGCATCAATTTGGGCCTTGGCCTACTTCCATGAAACTCTCCGTTTCATTTCGGTTTACTAGATCTTAGACATTCCGTAGGACTCCTTGGGCGGGTTATCAGCTGGTCGCAAGGCCTCTTCTTGTATACAAACACAGAAAAAAACACATACACACAAACACTAAACATCCATGCCATGAGTGGGATTCGAACCCACTATCCCAGCTTCTGAGAGAGCGAACACAGTGCATGCCTTAGACCGTTTGGCTACTGTGACCGGCAACAAGATAGGATACTTATGATAATCCTCGACCTCGTCCATATTCTGTAACACGAGACAAGCAAATTCTTGACGTTTTACGTAATTAGTATATCGGACTTTCTGTGCACAAAATCTGAATCGTTTAAACACATCAAACACCTTCAATAGAGGGGTGTTGAGTCCTCGATTTCACTCTTCATACTTGCTTTCTCTGGCTCCGAATGAAACGTCTTACGTCCTCCACTTTACGTAATGACGTTGATGGTGGCCCCAGGCTTTCCCTTTCCTTACGCTGCCGGAAGATTTTAACTGTTTTACTCATTATAAATGTTATGAGAAGGAGAGGGAATAAGTTGCTTCTCCAGATCTCGGCATGAACTTCCTGTGAACACTGTAATTGATTCAGTTCCTGCCGTCCTGTGTACCCTATAAGTTGTATGCCATTATCAGGGTAACTGCCGACTAATCCCCACGAACACTCCCATGTCGCTAGGTTTGTTGTGTGAACATATCCATCCGCGTTCACAGAAACATGTAGCTTAAATAAACCTTTCATAACTTCTCTTTCGTATGGCAAAACCCCACTCTTGTAGCTGTATTTATTTTCACAATAAAAAATTCAATATATGATCATTCTTCCTCGGACATCATATGGGGGGGGGGNGGGGGGGGAAACGTACTTTTCTAGCAGATGTCTCTTGTTTGTCCTTAGCGACCAATCCGTTCGCGTTATGGCCCTGGGGTCCACTCAGCCTCTAACAGAAATGAGTACCAGAAATCCTCCTGGAGCTAAAGGGTTGCCGGCGCGTAAGACTGACAACCCACCGCCACCTGTGAGCCGATTGTCTGAAAAGTGGGAGCCTCAGCTTCTCATGGCCCTGTTGATCTCCACGGACTGTTACAGTGATAGCGTTACTTTTTTTTTTTGCAAAATGTTGTATTTCGTTTTTCATAAAGATCGGTATCATGAGATCACACTGTCATGTGCTGTGTACAGATTCCTGAATTTGCCTTATATGTCCTCGTTCATAACTTCCAATTGCCAAACTTCTGAGTGATTGATTATAGAGTTCGTTCGATTTTACCTCTCTGAAATCTAAAATCCATGTATTTTTTATTGCTAGTGGGGTGGGACTAAGTCCCTTGTACTGCGGCCACTTCTGGCCTATTGTACCAGCCCCAGATGATAGGTGAGGGTGATTATGGACCAGTTGGTGGAATGAAGATTAGCAGGGGAAACCGAAGTACTCGGAAAAAACCTGCCCCAACGCCACTTTGTCCACCACAAATCCCACTTGACCAGACCCGGGATCGAACCCGGGCCGCCGTGGTGAGAAGCCAGTGACTAATCGCTTGAGCTATGGCGTGGCCCCTGAAATCCATGTAAATATACTTTATTTTCTCCTTGCCACACGGAAAAGAACGTCACGTTTCCATCGAAAGATCAGCCGATTAAGCCTATTGAGGGAAATAATCTCTGGTTATTGTGGGAATCGTACCAACTACAGTTATAGGATCAGTACAGTGATGTAAGATTTAACAGCGTAAGGAAACATTAACCTGTATCTTGTAAAGAAACACATTCTAAGGCGCCAATAGCAGGATTTTGCCGGCCTCGGTAGCCGAGCGGTCTGAGGCGTGCACTGTCTTCCCTCGCTCGGAAGCCGGGATCGTGGGTTCGAATCCCACTCAGGGCATGGATATTTGGTGCTTATGTGTGTATGTGTACAGGGAGAGGCCTTGCGACGTGCTGATCACCCTCCCAAGGAGTCCTACCGAATGTCTAAGATCTAATAAACCGAAGTGAAACAGAGAGTTTCATGGAGGTAGGCCAAGGCCCAAATTGGGGCTGTAGCGCCAAAGAAAAAAATAATAGCATTTGTATCTAGAAAGGTATTTGTATCGTGTAATCCCCGCTTTTGGTTCTGTAGTCTGTTAATTTGAAAATGTTGGAGATACCGGTCTAAGTCAGGTTTCTTTCACTCTGTGCTTCTACGTTTCACACAAAATTCACGAATAACTGTTATTAATATGATTGACAGATTTGCAGAGCAGAGTTCTATGTTCAGTATAAAAGAAGCTGCCTCATTAAATGCCCACGAGATTTGCTCATAAACATGAGTCCAGTACTACTAGTCCTACCTAAGAAAAGATGACATTTTGAGAACCTAACCCGTGCACATAAATCTCGCAATATTTATGTGTTTTCCAAACATCAATTAAACCTCCATTAGTTTTCCTTTTTTCAGGGAATTCATCCTGTTTTTTTGTATCTATCTTGATATCATTAAGTCCAGAACATTTTGTCTTCTCGTCTGCTGTCCAATAACATAAAAATTAAAATATACAAAACTATAATTTTGTCTGTGGTTCTATATGGATGTGAAGTTGGTCTCTGACATAAGGGAGGAACATAGACTGAGGGTGTTTGAGAACAGGGTGTTGAGGAGAATATTTGGACCGAAGAGAGATGAAGTGACAGGAGGTTGAAGAAAACTGCATAATGAGGAGCTTCATAACTTGTACTCTCCTCCAAGTATAATTAGAATGATCAAATGAAGGAGGATGAGATGGGCAGGGCATGTAGCACGAATGGGGGAGACGAGGAATGCGTATAGGATATTGGTGGGCAAGCCAGAAGGAAAGAGACCACTTGGAAGACCAAGGCGCAGGTGGGTGGACAATATTAAAATGGATCTTAGAGAGATGGAATGGGATGGTATGGATTGGGTAGATCTGGCTCTGGATAGGGACCAGTGGAGGGTTCTTGTGAACACGGTAATGAACCTTTGAGTTCCATAAAATGCTGAGAAATTCTTGAGTAGCTGCTGAATTGGCGGCTCCTCCAGAAGGGCTCGGCTGCATGAGTAAGTAAGTAATATATAGTTCATATATATTGTGACATGCTGAGCTATGGATGACGCCCCTCCCCCACCCCCCGCCAGCCGTGATGCTCCGAGCGAAGCCGAAGCGAGCCGATGTTAGCCGAGTCCTAGCATCCTGGTCGCTAGGCAACGCGAG
>NW_019734973.1:678000-708694 GCF_002891405.2 Cryptotermes secundus | reverse complement strand
TGGTGGGAAAGCTAGAATGAAGGAGATCGCTGAGAAGACCAAGGTGTAGGTGGGTGGACAATACTAAAATGGATCTTAGAGATATAGAATGGGATGGTATGGATTGGGTAGATCTGGCTCTGGATAGGGACCAGTGGAGGGTTCTTGTGAACACGGTAATGAACCTTTGAGTTCCATAAAATGCTGAGAAATTCTTGAGTAGCTGCTGAATTGGCGGCTCCTCCAGAAGGGCTCGGCTGCATGAGTAAGTAAGTAATATATAGTTCATATATATTGTGACATGCTGAGCTATGGATGACGCCCCTCCCCCACCCCCCGCCAGCCGTGATGCTCCGAGCGAAGCCGAAGCGAGCCGCTGTTAGCCGAGTCCTAGCATCCTGGTCGCTAGGCAACGCGAGTCAACAGCGGTGACGTCACCAAGTAGTAACAGCGGTTACTTCCGCTAGCGTTACTAGCAACACAGCGCCAGGCAACAAGGGTGCCTATTACGTGGCCGTTTTCCGTATTGTCCGATCGAGGCTACATAAGGAGCAGCGAAGGCTATTCACAGTCAGTTAGTCCTGGAGCTACCGCTGAGTGAGTCCTGGAGCTACCTACGGGTCAGTCCTCGAGCTACCTCCGAGTTAGTTCCGAGTTAGCCAGCAACTAGTCAGTTGTATTCTGGCATTTGGAGTGTAATATTTGTGATACTGCAGATAGCAGTAATCGTCAGATTGTAATTTGGGTGACTGTAAGTGCGAATGTGAAATAAAATTCGCTATATAAAATACGGCGTGAAGTTATTTGTCGCGATATACGCCCGATACGCGACAATATATATATATACATCCATCAACACAACAATCAACTCACTTCCACATTTGTGTAAACTGAGTTTGTTTAACTTATGGTTTAGCTATACAACATATTTCATCTCTCGTGGAGCCATCATCAGGCTATACAATGTATGAAGTCATAAAATACTGCATTGTAACTGTTATGATCCATATTACAAAATGTCATATATACTGTAAAATGATTTATAGAGTAATTAGTAACGTTTTGTGCTTCCATATAAGGAGTCTGATCATGTTAAATTTACGTATATTGGAACTTTCCTAAAATCGATATAATTATTTAGAGATTTAGATGCACGTGTAAATACCGCCTTAGGTTATCGGTATAGTGTGCTACTGTGTTATATTTATGTTAATGTTGTTGACTCACTCTTAGGCTGCCATTGTTGTCTTCTGTCACTGCTTTGTTGTTTACCTTCTGCCGCTGCTAAGCTTTCCTTCACAGCTGGAAGTACTCCTCAACTGTCCACAGTAAATCCTGGGCACTCTTGTAGCAAGAGAGTGCAGAATCCTAAGACGTTCATCAGAAATGATGTATTGTTAGTTGCGTAAGGAAGTGGCTTAGTTTAAACATGATGCCGCTGCAATTCTCTCCTTCAGTGTTCATGAGGACGCCATTTCCCTTTCTGTTACCAAATTTTCCTCGTCTCCTCAGTAAACTGGGGATTTTTGTAGTGTCATGCCCGTATCCGTGTTATTACGTTTTTGTGTGTCCCTTGCACAGTGTGCAAACAACCGGGGAACCGCAGAAACTACTGTGACGAAATTTTGTGTGAGGATTAAGTTATCAGAATCAAAGAACATTTTGAATTTATAATTGCTTCTTTTTTTTTCCTTGGCACTACGGCCCCAGTGGGCCTAGGCCTACCTCCATGAACTTCTCCGTTCACTTCGGTTTATAATTGCTTACAACTGATAATAAGAAGATTTGAGGCTTTCACGGCGGTGACTATGAACAAAGCAGTCTTCTGGGATTTGGCACCGTGTATATGTGGTGTTAACCGACGTTTCGGAGGAACGTATCGCCTCCATCTTCAGGGTAGAAGAAAAAATATAAGAAATCTGCAAGCGAAGAGACAGTGAGAACCTCCGAAACGTCGGTTAACACCACACATACACGGTGCCAAATCCCAGAAGACTGCTTTCTTCTTGATAATAAGAACATGGCGGAAATACTAATATGTGGAAAGCGACTAGCAAAACGTAGTAAAAATGTAAAGTTGTCCCTGTGCTTAACTAATTAAGTACTACGCCATGAAGGCGTATGGGGGAGTGGATGTATAGATACACATTTTCTTGACCTCTACACTAATTGGAGGTGAGTGGTCAGCTTCACGCCCGTGCCGCTTAACCCCCGGGGAAAGAGCCCTCGGTACTTATTCGATAGGAGGTTGGGTGGATCCCAGAGCCGGTATTGGACGACGTGGAGAAGAGAAGATTCTTGCCCCCACTGGGACTAGAACTCCGAACCTTCGGTCGTCCAGCCCTTAGCCAGTCGTTATATGGGTTGCGCTATCCCGCCTCATAGCAAAATGTAGTAAACATGGTTATATATATAAAGGACACTCGTTTAGGATATGACACCATCCTGTCTGGTAGACGTTTACCGAAGTTTCAGAGGTGCATTCTGCTTTCATCTTCAGAGTCGTCTTAGAAGAAAGCATTCGTCACAATCACAGTTTTGAAAACCCATAATTTTATACATTAGAAAAGTGTAATAATTTCGAACTTGGATGGTAACCTGGACTCCTCAACAGCGCGGATACACACGTGCTGAATTTACAGTGCAACAGCGCGTACACGGAAAGACCAACTTCCCCCCTCCCCCGTAGAACTGGAGACCTCACTTCTAAACATGTTCATGTCTAGGAGAACACAAATTTTGTCATAGATCTCGAAGATGCCTGAAGCTAAGAATGCCTGTGCTGGCGAGAGCCAGCAGCAATTTAATCGACGACGGAACCATTGGAAGTATATAAAATACATATGTTAAGAAAGGGATTCATGATTATGGTTGTAATAATAGGAACGATGCAAACCTAACCTAACCCTGGTAACAAATTATAGAGATATGCGAAAAGTGCATAAAATCCAATGTGAATTAAAACCTGAAAGGTTCAAGGGATGCATTTGGAAACTGCGTGAACTTCGGTACAGACTGCACTTTTCCAGTATCCTTATTTTGTCTTACGTTTTATCAGTTACTAAATTTATTTGGCCGGTCACGGTAACCGAGCGGTCTAGTGTATGTAGTGCTTTCGCTTGCTTCGAAGCAGGGATCGTGTGTTGAGTCCCACACAAGGCATGGATGTTTGGTGTGTTCATGTGTTTATTCTGTGTTTGTGTTGTCCTGTTGTCCTGTGCGACGAGCTGATCGCCTGTCCAAGTGATCCTACCGTCTGTAATATGATCGTGAAACTGAGAAATCAGCCCTATACTCGAAAACGGGAGTAAGAGGAGGAAGAAATTATTGAAATGAGTCTCGGCAGATCTATTGTGACTGATAAATAAAAAATAATGTATTTCTACCCTGAGGATGGCTTGTTGTATATTTAATTGATTGCTCAGATAATTGTTAGCTAAGCAGGTTGATTGTTAGATATATTTGTTACTTAATTACGTAGGTATTTTTTAATTAAATAATAAACTAAATAGTTAATTTGGTAACTTAAATATTTGTTAGTCTAGTTAATTAGGCAAATGTCTGAAGTTAGGTAACTCGTTACTGTTATTCAAATGCTTAATAATGACACATTTATTTTAGTAATTACATTTAGACAGACAGACAGACAGGGTTGCATAATGCAATGTTCTCCTGTCCTCTGATTGGCGATTCATAAGGCAACACAACCGCTGCCGCTTGATTAGAAATCTTGAGTGAACTGTCCGTATAGGAGATTGACCCTGTAATTATAGTCAAGACAGAATTTGTAGGATTGGAAGTTCTCACAGCGGTGGTTTATAACTCTTCAAGATATAATTTCACTTTGATACGGAAGGTTTCTTCACGAAAATGGAATTGTCGGGGCAGCCCATGTTATACGAAACAGAAAGCTAGCAGCCTTCCACAGAGCTGAAAGACTTTGTAAAACTCCAGGTCTTATCTCGGACGTAACAATGTACCCTTATTTCTCTCCCCTTGCCTTTTATCTTCCTCTACACCCAAGAAGTTTACTGCCGTAATTAGACGCTTTTATGCCCGAGGGTTAAGGCCTTCGGTGAGAACAGGGGTGTCAACTTACCTCAGTACAATGTAAAATATTCACAGTTCTTAATCAAGAGCTATGCCCTGTGTTCATATAACTGCAGTATACTAGGCGCCAAGCTATGAGGCAAGACACTAAACGGCAACTGGTCGGACACAGAAGTGAGAACTTAGATAAGCGAATTATTTAAGCACACGACAACTTTATCTTAGGGGTTTCCTTATCTCAGCACTTACACAGTGTATTTCTAACTTAAGTGAACATTCCTTTTAATCCTTGTGTCCAGGATTTTATACATTGTATTGTATAATGGTTCTGAATGAAATTAAAAATTTTTAAGATATAAATAGGTAACTTGTTTTCTTAAAAGTAAAATGTCACCAATTGTAGGCTTAAATTAAAGAGATTGAAGTTTGACAATTATAGCTGCTTACTGTATTCACAGTTGTTACGTGTTGCCGGAGTGTCAGATCAAAGAGTTAATTAATCCAGAAATTTCTTTACTGTCATTTCTCTGAGGAATAAAGCAATTAAAACATATAGCTCTAAATCCTTGTAAAAGTTTAATGAAGTTGGAAGCCCGGATTCCAGAGTGAACTCTTTGAATCCTTGTTTCAATCTCCTCTCTCGATGCAACTCCAGAACCTAGCAACAAATATCACCTGCAAAATTAAAATTAAATGAACTTATGTTGGCTTTGTTAAATAGAGAGTTACAGCACAGACATCGGTATTCAGAAGGTACCGGACTGAAATCCTGGTCTTGACCCTTGTTTTCCTCCATAATGATTTGATGATCGTTTTGAGGTTCGGAAATTAAGCTGGTATTTACAGACCGTGCCATAGCTCAAGCGGTTAGTCTCTGGCTTCCTACCGAGGCGGCCCGGGTTCGATCCCGGGTATGGTCAAATGGGATTTGTGGTGGACAAAGTGGCGCTGAGGAGGGTTTTCTCCGAGTACTTCGGTTTCCCCGCCAATCTTCATTCCACCAAATTCTCCATCATCATAATCACCCGGGGCGGGCTACAATAGGCCAATCAGTGGCCGCCTTGCCGAGTGGACCCAATTGGACTCAGACCCCCCATTAAGCGATTTCAAAAGCTGATATTTTATATTTACTATTGTATTTTCCTGTAACACTTTTCTCTTGTTGGCATAGTTGAATGCCGAATCAGTGACCTATATCCTTGCAATCTTTCTACATATTGCTGCATCTCCAATTGAAAGGCTAGGAGAAACACAGACGTAAATGACAGAAATTTTTAAACAAAATGTTCGAGAAATAATTTGAAACTAAGAAGCATTAAGGATCGAGGATATTATATGAGATGAAATTTGTGATTTTAATGGTTCACACATTTGTTATGGCAGCGTAATATCGTGAGAACATCAGAAGCGACAGCCCATCCCAACTAACTACTTCACGAAGAGGAGAGATCTGCATGAAAATCTAATAAGTTCACATTAAATCTAAAAGTTTGTGACGATGATACATCGGCACAAATATTATGTTTCTGGAAATTATCCACCGTCCTGTCTTTATCTAAAAACCGTCCTCTTTATTCTTCAAAACTCAGCGTTTCGGAGACTGAATTCTCTCCCCGTCCCCAGGTAAAACCTTCTCAGCTGGGCCCAATAGATGGATCTAGTCCTTATCTCCGGAATTTTAGGTCTTGTATTTTTATTAGTTTCTTGTAAAATGGAATTCCATTTTTATCCCATCTTAAAATATTTTGTGCCTGAAAATTTATTTTTATTCTTTATTTTTCAAAACACAGCTTTTCGGAGACTGAATTCTCTCCCCGTCCCCAGGTAAAACCTTCTCAGCTGGGCCCAATAGATGGATCTAGTCCTTATCTCCGGAATTTTAGGTCTTGTATTTTTATTAGTTTCTTGTAAAATGGAATTCCATTTTTATCCCATCCTAAAATATTTTGTGCCTGAAAATTTGGATACAGAATGTCTGAGAACTTCGACAGCCCTATGATAATTTTTGTTTCCAGGTGTCCAGAAATATCCGAAATGAAAATAGTCAAAAAATCACTGAAGGACGCGTCAGAATCTAAGTAATTTAGTTACGAGTTCCCGGAACCTGAAAAAAGCAGTTCATACACAATTTATATTTTGTTTATTTAACGTCTCCTTTTCAAACGTGTAGTACTAATGTGTCGAATGTTAGGGTGGTTGTAAATGGAATTACTTAAGGACTTGTTTCTAATTGTTTTGTTTTATAGTGAGAAATATTCGGATTTTGGTGAAAGATGAACTGTAATATATCTAAAACAAGCTGTCTTGATCCTTTTTAAGTAACGCTTCTAAAATTTATCTGTAATAACTGAAGTAAACTGCATCAAATCCTAATCTGAAGAGCTGGTCTGCAAGGCAAGATTAGAAAACGAGACTTTCCAAATGAGGAACAGGGTTTGTAACTCCTAGGATACTACTTTCGATAACGTTTTCTAAAGCAGATTATAACTTCTGAATCAAATGTGGGAAAAGTACACCTCCATAAAAAGGGACAGCCCGCTTGGGGGAAAAAAAATTCCTTTCAAGAGCAATAAAAAGTCCTCTATCCGAAATGGAAGCTCTGTATTCGCGGACGAAAAGCCGATAACACTGACGACCCCAAAGGAAATGCGTGCCTCAGGCAGGCTTGCACTCAAACTGCCAATGTGACAGAACTCTTTAAAGTAAATGAAGTAAGAGAGACAGTTAAACAAACGAAAAAAAAAAATTAATGGAATAACCCTGTGTCACGTATGGATCGTGAAAATAGCAAGAGAAACCTTTCCTGAAAGAAGTAGAGGCCATAAGAGGCAGCTGAAGAGGTCATCAGCACAAAGAGCGCGAAGAATGATTTGATTATTCTTGCAGTGTAAAAGAATTCTCATCTGTGGAACGGTGAGCTCTCATGGATGCACATCTTCATTACGCGCCCGTTTTACTAAGTCATGAAAATGATTATGAAGATCGAAGTAGAACATGAAACACATGAAAATGTAAACTGCCGTGACAGTGAACACGTAATTCAAGATCCATTTTCAAGTTTCTTTTGAACTGTTTGTTAAATTTATTAAAATGTTCACGTTTTGCAACGAAACTGAACACGGCATTAAATGTGTATTCTACTATTTCCCACTACGAATTCCCATTTTTTTTTCCGAAGTGTTAGGGAGATATTTTAAAATACATCTACAAGTCACTTAAAGCTGTTATTAAATTCCGAACTTAATCAAAATTTGAATTGGCACACTGATTCCAGTAAAACTGACTTCTGTTGAATGTCAGTACAAGTAATCTGATTTGGTTCATCCTGGTCCGTCACAGTAGCAATATTACGAAAGATTATGGACTCCGTCCAGTGTGACTGATAAATGTCTTTTTTCTCCTTTCTAATCTTTCATCCATGACATGTTTCGGCCTGAGAGACCATGTTCAGGAGGATATATCAATACAGCAGAAACTAATGTTACAATATGATTGGTCAATATCAATACAAAGATATAAAATAATTACAGTACCATGAATATAAAACCTGATCTTTTAACTACAGCGATATGCGTGAATATATTAAAATATTTATAAATTATTATTCGTGTATTATTATTATTATTTATTTATAAAGCATGAAAATTGTAATAATTTATAAATATTTTAATATATTCACGCATATCGCTGTAGTTAAAAGATCAGGTTTTATATTCATGACATTGTGATGATATTGTCTGTACGTACTGATATTGACCAATCACATTGTAATAGTAGTTTCTGTCCGTATTGATATGTCCTTCTGAAGATGGTCTCTAAGACCGAAACATGTCAAGGATGAGAGATTAAAAATGAGAGAAATAAAAAACATTTTATCAGCCACACTGCATGGAATTGATAACTTCTTATCATTACAAGGAAGTCAACGCTTCTCTTTTGAAACCTGCACACAGGCAGACGCGGTCGGCTCTATGTGAAAAGAGCGAAAGAAATGTGAGGTGCGGGAAGTAACCGCGCAAGCGCAGTGGCAACTACTAAACGCTTGACTTAAAATTAAAAACTCCGCGTTTCGCACGAACACAGTTTAGGCCTATTTATGGATTTTGTATGATTCGCAGAACAAACGGTCTGTTTCTCCGAACAGCATTAACAATTTCATTTTTGTAATGGAGACACTGAATTTATGAGGCTGAAACTGGGTGTTTAAATATCAAATTTATGAACATCAGGGTTCAATAGGTTAAATCGGTAATGGTATGGCGTTTACAGCCTTTTTTTTTTGGAAAGGTAATCGATTAACGTATACTCAGATACAGTCACATTCCCTAGAGATACATAATTCACAGTATTCGTCAGTCCATCTGTTGTTTATATTCAGAACCTGAACCATAAATCAGGATTTCTTTTTCTTCCTCCTCGCTCCCGCTTTGGAGCACAGGGCTGATTTCTCAGTTTCCTTGATCGATTTTACAGACGGTGGGACTCCTTGGACGGGTGATCAGCTTGTCGCAAGGCCTCTACGTAAACACAGGAAAACACAAACACAGAATAAACGCATACCCACACCAAACATCCATGCCTTGTGTGGGATTTGAACACACGATCCCGGACAATTCATGCCTTAGACCGCTCGGCTACCGTGACCGGCATTAATCGCAGTAATGGCGAAATATTAAAAATTTGTTCTCTTTAGGAGAAAACCTCGGAGAATTGTTAATTGTATGGTTTCCAATCAGAGTAAATTTCTTTATCTTTTCTTTTTGTCATAAGAAATGCTTTGTACCAGTGACGAAACTGATAATTATGATAACTAAATATGTTCTGAAGATAATGAAAAATATATTTATGAATCAGGGACTTAGAGACGTTAAATTTAAATAACCACCATGAAGAACGGTAATGGTTCCTCAAATTTAATTCAGTTCTCGTATTTCTACATTTCTGAGTTTGCGCTGCTGAAACAACACGACGATTGTGTGTCCCAAGTCGCCACCCCTACGCCGGAAATAAGTTGAAAGCAGGAAGTAGAGATGCACTGCAAGAGCTATTTCCTCCCTTACAGACTTGATGAGGCCGTCGTTAGGAAGCGTGATAAGACAAAATGAAGCTTCTTTTTCTAAATCGAATGCGAAGTTGAAAATAGAATAAAATATCACTAAGAAACACTTCAGTAGGAACAGGAAGAGCTGTCGATAGTCTGCCCTTATATTCCTCTTGTCAGTTGTCATTTAATTTTATTCCATTCATAGTTTCGCTTTTTACGTGCCGGTTGCAAAGACATTGATGGATGAATCACATTTAACTTTGGTAGCCTCATTGCTTTCGGCTAATGTCACGGTACGCAGAGGCGCTTTACTTGCTGCTTGTGCGCCTAAAGGGGCCCATACACGTAAGAGTCTGGCTCGCGAGTCCAACTCGGCTCGGGTTCCAATGAGCCAAACTCGTCCGTGTGTGGGGCGCAAAGTTGGGAGTCATCTCATGCGTGTGTGGTGAAATAAATCCGAGTTCGTCTCCCGAGTCAAGCTCGCCGAGCCGGACTCGCGAGCCAGACACGTACGTGTATGGGCCCCTTTACTCTTCGAAGCTGAAGATGGAGGCAGTATGCTGTTTTTAAATGTAAGTAAACTTCATCCGGAATACACAGTATCACGCCCCAGAAGACTGTACTCTCCAAAAGTTTGCATACAAATATCACCTCTCTCATGGTCCAACATGCTTCGTCTATATAATCATTCTTCACTTCTTATCACCTCATTATTCCAACTCTTACCGTGCATTCTTTGAACAATGTGTAAAAGAAAAACATAAAAATGGTTGTTACGCCTATTTGCCTCACACACCGTCAGTGTTTGCATTCGTCAAAATGTCTGTCAGCTTTTTCAGACGCCAATATCGATAGATGAATTTTGATGAAATTTAGTATGAACTTTACGCCACTTAAAGTTACCCGAAGTTAATAGATTTTAATGTCGTGCAATCGGTAATAACAATAAGGTGTGCATGAATTTGTGAGGTTCCAGAGACACTACCGAAACTACCAAAATTCAGTACAACCATAGTAAATGTAGGGATCTTAATATTGTGCATCCTTTTATAAATGTAGGGAGTCATACAAACCACGGTAAAGATTTACAAAATATTCATGCACTGGAATGCTGGTGCAAAATAGCAAGGTGCACAGCGCATGCGCAGACTATGTGCATTTCGATGAGGGTTGCACCAGTTTGTGGAACAGGCAGATTTGCAGCTCGGTAAGAATGAGAGTAATCTTGCCAAGGGTAAAGGGCGGCCGGCGCCATCTGTGAGCCGATTGTCTAGCAAATGTGGGAACCTCGACATCTCACAAATCTATGGGCCTCCACGGCCTGTTACAGGGACAGCTTTAATTTTTTTTACGTTACGATTCTGAAGAACCATGACTCAAATACGTTATTACCATGGACCGTGCAATCTGATTCCTAAAGGAACTACGAGTACGTTGAGCGAAGTACGCAGTTCAGAATTGCTTGCCATGTGGTTCATTTTACACCACTCCCCTTGAAGCGTATTTAGCCGTAGTCCCTATCCTTACATTCCGTTTCTCTTCCCTCGCGACATATTATTATATCCTGAACATGGAGGCAGCACCTTGCCGCGAAACCGTGGTACCTATCAATCACAATTTTGGCGTCACAACCCAAAAGACACTCACTCACGCACTCATGGAGCTGAGCCCTTCTTGAGAAGCTGCCAATTGTGCAGCTACTCAAAAAGTTCCCAGCATTTTATTGAACCCGAAGGCTCTTGTGTTCACAAGAGCCCTCCACTAGTTTGTATCCTGAGCCAGATCAATCCAATCCATACCATCCCGTCCTATATCTCTAAGATCCATTTTAATATTGTCCACCCACCTATGCCTTGGTCTTCTTTCTAGCTTTTCCACCAATGTCCTGTATGCATTCCTCTTTTCTCTCACTCGTGCTACATGCCCTGTTCATCTCATCCTCCATGACTTCTTGATTCTAATTATACTTAGAGAAAAGTACAAGTTGTGAAGCTCCTAATTATGCAATTTTCTCCAACCTCCTGTCACTTCATTCTTCTGCGGTCCAAATATTCTCCTTAACACCCTGTCCTCAAACACTCTCAGTCTGTGTTCCTCCCTTAATGTCAGATACCAAGTTTCGCACCCATACAGAACCACAGGCTAAATTATAGTTTTCTATATTCTAATTCCTTTTGTTTTTAGGCAGCAGACGAAAAGATAAAAGGTTCTGGACTGAATGGAAGCAAGCATTACCCGAGTTCAATTTCCTCCTAAATCGGGTTTTGACATGTAATAGTCCTTCCCAAACCAAAAGACACTAATATTGATAATTTTAGTTGTGGGTGCCTCAGCTCTCACGTACTTGCCGCCTTAAACCGCACAGCCACTGTTATCGGTTTGGAGGAAAATCGTGTCAAAATCTAGAGGCACCAGAACACTTGGGCGTTGCATTGATAAAGTGCAATATAAAATTAAATCCTGCTATTTATTTTACGCAGGTCGTAAATGTCTACTCTTTCTTTGCACGCCATTTATCCTCTGCAGTTGATGCAGATACCGCACGGACGAGATTTATATCCAGCTGCAACATGGGAATCCCCGACATTCACACAAAAGCCATTGTTTCAATGCCACATTCGCTACATGGGTTCATAATTCCCAAAAAGAAATATTACGATCTAATCCGCATTTAGAATAAATAGACTCTTCATATTATATTGAAGAGACCTTTGAAGCTACTAAATATATGAAAAGCGCATTTTATAGATACATGAACTTGTTATAATATTTTATGTGAGATTGGATTCTGTTTCACAAAGGCAGCACATTCACTAAGTCTTGCCATTAGTGCTTACTTCAAACGAAACAATTCTCTGAACCTGAAGGTTCATTACATCTAATATAAAAGCTTGCCACTTGACACGATCCAGAATCAGTTTTCGTGTGGAGGCAAGATCGGATACCTCCACCGTCGCCCTGCGAGTCGTAGGAGGCGACAAAAAGGGAACCCAGTGCCTGAAGGTATAAACGGGCCACCTTGTTCCTGGGGGATATAAATGCGGGGACCTGGCCCTCCAGGTTTGGGGTGTTTCAAATCTGAGACAGTAAAATGAGGCCATGAGTTCCGCGGGACTGTCTTGGAAATGAATGCGCTGACGAGGACCCATCCTCTCGTCATAGAGGGTGTTACGTGAGGACTACAACCGCAATTTTCTGTTTGAAAATAAAATTACTGGTCTTGAGTCTCAAGGGGTTTGTCGCCAAAATGAACTGATTGGCGGTAAACCGCCACTCGTAAAGTAAGTGACTGTGACGCTGATCCGGGGCCAGTTCTCATCCGGCATTCACCTCACGAACTGTTTATCAAAGATGGGAGAGGCTTTCCCAAAAGAACTACCTACTGAAATGCTGAACGGGTACTTGGAACCTTCTTTTATATCACATTCCTTTTGGTTTGGAATACTTTACTGCGCTGTCAGATTATATAGCGTTGATTGGTAGAATGATCGATGAACGATGATTTATAAAGGATGTAGAAAGAAGCAGTTTTTATCTAATGAAGACACTATCCCGGTCTTTCTTGAAAGAACTGAGGAAAACCACGAAACCCCTAGGACAGAATATCTGATGAGTCGGATGAGATTCGAACGGAGGACCTCCTGAGTACGAATCGCTAAGGTAACCCATTGGGTTCATACATGCATTTCAAGTCAGTCATAGCCTCTTAGTTTCATGGAAATTCTTTATTAAACGAAAATCTTTATTGCCAGTCTCAGGGTTCGAGATTGTAGCTCTAGAGCTAAGGCAAAATTACCTCAAAAATGAAAAACGTTTTAAAGTGAAATTTAATTCAGTTTTTTTGAAATTTATTATTTTCTATCCATATAATTTTGTTCCTTGATGTGCTTCCTCGAGTTTCTTTGAGAAAGAAAAATAGGAAAATATTACGCCCCTCCGTTGCGTAGAATGTATATAGGACATCACTCTATGCTTAAGTAGTATATAAAGAAAGAAGCATGTTTAGAAGGCCCTTTCAACCATGTAAACTATTGTATGGGGTGTCGCAAAAGGCTAGTGTCATAAACCATTTCAATGTGGAACTGTTTCTTCAAAAATAATAACAGAATTTGAATGCGGCGTTGGTTTTAACGGATGATAGGCCAGACATTTCAAAGCAGTTTATATAACAGTAGCCTACTGTAAAGCAATCAGATTTAAATGTTCCGATATCAACACAGCAGTCGTCTTGCAAGCCTATATATCGATCGAGAAATGTTTTTAAATTGACAATGATCATTTCGAAAGTTTACTTCAATTTGTCTTACGGTGTTGAAGTTCTGTGCCTTTCTGTAGTAACGGAATTGTTTTCGTTTCCAATGTGTCACCTATCAACATTCATTCGGTATCTTCTGCTTCTTCGCAGACGTGAAGCAGAACATCCAAAGATATTATGAAACGTACTCCATACTTTTGTCAGTATATACGGGGGCCACGGCTGTTAACGCATATTGCAAATATTACGGTGGAGGTATTCAATGCATATATGTAGGAATTAAGTTAGCCGCCACATAACAAATATACTCGCTTTTTAATGTTTTACAATTCGACTTTTTATTCATGCTACATGTTTTGGTTGTACAAGACCATCATCAGGCGGTTGTATATAAGAATACGTTTAGTTACTGAACTATCGATATGGATCCATACCACTGCAACGTGTCATAGTATATACCAACATAAAATTTGTCTCAAGTTTGTAAGTACTACTATTAAAATAAAAGATAAAAAATAAGAAAAAAAAGATAAAATATAAAAACGAAATATATACCATGTGTCAAGATGTGATAAGCGTTCAGTATATGGAAATATTAAAAATACTAAAATGCAACTCGAATCCTTATTATAAATGTTTTAATATTGCAGAAGAAGGTCTGAATTTCATAATAGGAGTGCAATTCCGTATTTAAAGATTTAGCTGCGGTATGTTGTGGTGTTGGCAAGGAAACAGCTATATTCTTTGCGAAGAATGGATATTTCTGCTTGTAAATTATAAATTGAAGCAGTGTTGCCAACCGCAATACACTTACTGGCGACCTTTGACATTTCCTCTGCATTGGAGTCTATTACAGCAGCGTCTTCTGTCAGTGGCAGCGCCTTCCTATTGAATGTCTGTGTGTCTCTGTAGGGCAGGCATTCACAGCGTCCCGTGGTATCTTAAAGAATCTCATTTTGAAAGTCGCTTCTCATAGTTTGGCCACAGTGACACCAGGCAGAACACGTGGTCCCCCAGCTCTAGGACAATTTTGCAATATTGCCTCGAGAGCAAATAGACCTATGCTGCATCAGTGTTTCCCAGCCTGTGATACAGGGGTTGCTGATGATGCGTGGTTCTTACTTACTCATGGAGCTGAGCCCTTCTTGAGGAGCCGCCAATTCTGTAGCTACTCAAGAATTTCCTAGTATTTTATGGAACCCAAAAGTTCAGTATCGTTTTCACAAAAGCCCTCCACTGGTCACCATCCTGAGCCAGATCAGTCCAATACATACCATCCCATTCTATCTCTATAAGATCCTCTTAATGTTGTCCGCCCACCTACGCCTTGGTCTTCCCAGTTGTTTCTTTCCTTCTGGTTTTCCCACCAATATACTATATGCATTCCTCTTCTCCCCCATTCGTACTAAATGCCCTGCCCACCTCATCCTCCTTGACTTAATCATTCTAATTATATTTGGAGAAGAGCACAAGTTATGAAGCTCCTCATTATGCAGTTTGCAATGCGTGGTTCGCAACTCTTTATTAGTATTAGGTTAAATCTACCAAAATTTATGAAATACATAATTTCGTGACACTATGTTATTTGTTCGCCATTCTGTACTCCACAGTTCGTTTTAATAGTTCAACATACATATATAACTCCAGAATGTAGAACTATAGAAACAAATAAGGAAAATCTTGCCAATCTCTAGAGTATCGTACTTCAAAGTAAATACATCAAGAACCCGAATAATATGTAATATTGAGGCAAGCAAGTATGGTCCTGGCTACTACTGAATCGTTTATTAACAGTGGAAGCTCCAAAGAATCCTTTTATATCTCCTGATACAGCGCAGAATATATGAATCAATTTTATTCCCGCGTCGCATGCCGTGCTCAACGAGACTGTTGACCTTCTAATGGCCCTCGTTCCAGTTCAGTAATGTCAAAATAACCCTTATTAAAACACGCACAGGGTACGAAAGAGATTCCTTGAACCCTCTGCCAAGCTCTCAGAATTCCTTCCTCTTCATATATTATTTTTATGTGGGTAGTTGTACGGACAATCCGTCTTTATGTCTGTCATAATAATATGTTAGAAGACTCAGGGGTGTAATACTCGTACATAATGTAAGCAAGTAAGAGTTATATTGCAAATGACTTTCTCTTCCTTGCTCTATGCATTTCATACGCAGTTCGGATTCCAGAGGAGTCAGTCTATTAGAGGCACCAGGAGCCGGTATCCACTATTCTCGCGTCTTGCATAAGCGGCTGAGATTAGACACAAAATACAGCCGAGATATGAAATCATAGACAGTGAGACTCCGAACAATTTTGAGTAAGCAGAATTCATGCTCAGTGAAACCAATAAAGGCGGAGATTGTATCTCAGAGACGAAGTTCCTTTTCACATTAATAACCATGTTTCTAAGAATTATATTAAGAATAATTTTGGGTCCATTTAAGGAAAATGTTATACGGAGATATAGTGAAGGTATTGGAGGCAGGGTGGTTGAGATGACTGATACACCTTTTTAGAACGCAGGAGCAGGACACTTGCAGGAAGTTAACTCTACATAAACCAGAGGATACTCGACGAGCAGGCAGATCTGTTGTTAGGTGGCTGCGTTCAGTTGAAGATCTGAAGATGGAGACGAATTTACAGGACCGCGACCAATGGAGAACAATCCAAAAGAGGTCAAGGTTCATCATGGGCTGCAGCACACGTGAAAGAAGAAGACGGTTCGGAATGGCCACATTCAGTTCTTCAGTACATGCAGGACCCCTCTTGTTGAACTCCTGTATGACTCTGTTATAGGACCTCTACTTTCTTATAGAATTTTCACTAATGGAAATATCTGAATGCTAGGTGTTCTAATGGGTGAATTAGAATAATGGGACCAATAGCCTAGCCTTACAGCACCGCACGCGACTAAATATCGGACGAAATTTCGGAGGATCGAGTCCAAACACAGCAGAGAGGGCTAATCCCCACGGTCTACCAAACTTAGAGCCCATATGATGAGCCAACAACTGCCACGACAAGATGGACGTAGATTTGGATAAATCCATATGATGTGAAATATTATATATGTGATACAAATTGTAAATTAAAGCCGTGCCATAGCTCAGGCGGTTAGTTGTAGGGTTCTCATCGCTGCGGTCGAGGTTCGAGCCAAGGTGAGGGAATGTGGGATTTATGGCGGACAAAGTAGCATTGGAGCAGGTTTTCTCTGTGTACTTCGGTTTCCCTTGCCAATTCTCATTCCACCATCTATTTTACAGTCATCGTTTATCATCCGGGGCTGGTACAGTAGGCAAATTAATGAGCGAAGAACCAAGTNCTAGCGCCACTTTGTCCATCACAAATCCCACTTGACCAGACCCGGGATCGAATCCGGGCAGCCGCAATGAGAAGTCAGCGACTAACCGCTTGAGCTGTTGCGCGGCCAAAATTAGCAATTAGTACACAGCATACACGTCACGGAAGTTTAAGAAATTTCCATATTCTACTGTTTGCTGGACTAACGGCTAGAAATCGGTACGCAACCGGACGGTCCTGCAACCGGCCACTTCGCACAGGTTTCCTCTCTCTTCAACTGAACGTTGAGCATTGTTGCATAGTCCTTTGCAGCCCTGCAGGTTTAAATTGATCAAATTTAAACAACTTCACTATCAAAGTCATAAAACTAGTTTTCTAAATCACACAGTTCGATCTTAATTCAGAAAATCACAATTCCTCGGCCCCTGTGTCAAGCTGTTATTTCTTGACTTTTTCATTTTGTACTATTCTTATCAGAAAAAGGTGGTCTAGGCCTGCGAACATCTAATGGAAAGTAAGTCTTCATCCCCGCACAATAAAGCGACTTTCACATTTCCAATGAATTTCACTTTCACTGCAGTTACGTGTATACTGTAATTTCTTATCTCTCTCCAACACCACAGTATTGTTTCATGTCTGTGCAGGGAACAATATTTTCTACGTAAACAAAATTCACGGTTTTCGTTACGAAATGCAACAAAACTTGGAATTCTTCAGGGCTACAAACCGCGCTCTCATATTGAAACTCATATAGAACATCAGGGAAGTTAAAATTATTGTACAGATATTAAAAATAAATGACCACCTCTGTGGTCTAGTGGTCAGAGTTCCTGGCTACAGATACAGATGTCCCGGGTTCGATTCCCTGCGCTATCAGATTTCCTGAGAAGTGGTGGGTTTGTAACGGGGTTCATTCAGCCTCGTGAGGATAATTGACGAGTTATTTCAAGGAAATAAGGGCTCCGGACTAGAAAACTGAGATTAACGACCGTGGTGATCCGTTGCGCTGACCATAGGACACCTTCTATCAGTATAAAGCTGCACTAACTTCGCCGACAAGCGGCGTTCGCTCGGTCGGTATAGTTCCCTTGCGGACTCAAGCCACGGAGTTTACTTTGTAGTTTCTTTATTAAAAACAATTAATTATTTTTTTTTTTCAAATTTTACGAGTTATTACAGTTTGATACTATAGGGTTATTTTTTTTTCATGACTTTGAATTTATGCATTGCCAAACATAGCTCGAGAAGACTTGACAATTTCCTTCTGTAAAATTCTTCCCATTACTGAATAAACAAATAAAATAAATTAAAGAAAAATATGCTCTAAAGCCCTACAATTCACGAAACATAGCTTGAAATTTCTAAGTCGCTACTCTGTGGTAAGAGCCCACGGGATATATGACGCCTCACTCAGAGATCAAGGAGTAGACGATGCATCACTGTGAGACCAATGGTCAGCTCTAGGTATGTTCAGTGGGCAGAGTTTGTTGCATCAGTGAGACGAGAACCTGAGGACAAACATCTCCGCTCTCAATATGGGGCACTGAACTGTGAAATTAGGTTCTGGATGGACTCAGCCTCCCGCCTTACAACCTAATACCTTGCTCTGTGAAATTCCAACGACGTACAGTTCCAGAAGTAGTCAAGAGAGCGTCACCAGCATGAGGACATGATAAGACACTCAGTCTAATAGCCGATCTACTCTGTAAGCCAGGGCTGGCCAACAGTAGGTTTTTGTAACCTACAGATTTTGCGGAAACCAAACGTTACCGTGTTTCACTCAGTTCTACTGTGACGGAGACATTTCCTCCGAAACATTAGTAACCCTCTACAATACTCAAGAAGTCACAACCCGTAAAATGGCAACGTTAATATTCACCCTTGTGAGAAGCTAAAACCTCATTTCCATTGTGTTCCTTAATTCTGTGCTCATTTACATTCATTCATTCATGAAAAATCTCTCACATGAAAGGTCCACAGTCTCTTCCAAAACAGTTCCTCCACTTGATGCGATCTAGAGCTTTCTCCTTCAAATGAGAATATCCTCTTCTGTCCCCAAGGTCATCCAGCATCTTCTTACGTCTTCTTCCTCGTCTTCTGCTCACTTCTATCCGCCCCTCTATCTTTCCTTCAATAACTTCTTTTAGAAGGCAGTTACTGCGTAAGATATGACCTATCTAATCAGCCTTCCGTTTTGTTAGTTCGTGTAGGATATTCCTCTGCTCACTGACTCTAATTAACACTTCTTCATTTCTCACATATTCGGTCCAACTGATCTTCTCCATCCTTCTCCAACACCACATTTCGGAGCTTTCCAGATGTTTCTGATCTATTGCCCTAAGTGTCCATGTTTCAGCCCCATACAGAGCTATGCTCCAAATATAGCATTTCACTAGTTTCTTTCTCAAATTTAAGTCCAATTTGCTGGTAAAAAGATTCTTCTTCTTGCTAAATGCAGCTCATTTACATATAATTATTTTTTTACATTCTTGCTAGTGTTATTTGATTTCAATAAATACATGAAGAAGTATCATCTAGATATAATGTCGTGCAGTGAGTTGAAATTCAGCCAATGTTTCGGTGGAATATACCGCCTCCATCTTCAAGGTCAAAATGTAAGACAAGCGAGAAGCTGGCATGAAGAGGCTCTGCTGTCCGCCATATAGAGCTTACACTCTCGGCTGCAAGAATCTCCAATCCTATATAATAACACAGATTTTAATTATTTGTCGAATTTTATACAAATGAAAATTAGATGTGATAAACGGACTGGTTTACGTACTTCATGCGAAGTCAGATCCCTGTAATGATTTAGGCTGTTAGACGTCGGTTTCCACCGAGGGGCCTCTGGTTCAGTCACGGATAACTTTATGTGAGCTTTCTGTTGAACGAAATAACACTGAAGTTTTTTTTCACGAGTTTCTGTGATTTTCTCTTACGGTCATCATTGTACGACGTACCAGGGCTTGAAACCTGACCAGGCAACCTGTCATCACAACCTCGTTCTCATCTTTGACCGGACACTTCACTGGTTACAGAGCGAAACCATCCGTGTAAGTGGTATGCATGTCCGTTCTGGTGAGCATCGCTTAATGACGCTAAGATGTCGATGTACATTGAAAGACACTCACTCTCTCACTCACTCACTCACTCACGGAGCCGAGCCCTTCTTGAGAAACTGCTAATTGTGCAGCTACTCAAGAATTTCCCAGCATTTTATGGAACCCGAAGGTTCATTACCATGTTCACAAGAGCCCTCCATTGTTTCCTATCCTTAGCCATATCAATCCAATCTATACCATCCCATTCTATCTCTCTAAGATCCTACATCCTGGACTTCTCAGTGGCGTATTCCTTCTGGCTTTCCCACCAATATCCTGTATGAATTTATCTTCTATATTCGTGCTACATGCCCTGCCAATCTTATATTCCTTGACTTGATCATTCTAATTATAATTGGAAAAGAGTACAAGTTGTGAAGAGCATATTGAAAGACAAGAACTGTAAAAATATTGAACCAGGTTGAAATAAATTTAATTTGTAGCCAATTCCTTTTACTAACGGAATTGTTTAGATGTAAGGAGAACAAATTCGGATCAACTCTGTTTGTATACAAGTCACTTAGTTTTGTCACGGTAAGATGAGCTGAGCATGTAGCAAGAGTGGGGCTAAGGAAAGCAATCAGAATTTTGGTACTGAGGACTTTTGAAAATCGGCCACTTCGGACGGGAAAGATATAATTAAACTGGAATGTGTGTGACTGAATCACGAGAACGAGAGGCGAGTTCGATATTTGAGATTGTGAGAAGAATTGAGCGAGGAACGACGTTACAAGAATGTGGATACTGCTTCGTCGGTTGTAAGAAACCTAGGAGACAGGTTGTCAAGATGGTTTGGGCGTAGGCTTGTTAATCTGGCGAAGGAGGAACGTCACTGAAACATGTGTTATACTAGTCAACACCAAGATAAAGTAGAAGAAAAAGACATACATGTGAGTGGAGACACGTATTAGATCCAGTATGATAGATCGACTTGTGCAAGACAGGGACTGAAGAAAACATTGCTGTGAAAACTTTGGGCGGCAAACCCCTGATGAAGGTAGGCAGACAAGAAAATAAAATATGTCAGGTGTACTCAGACCACTCATGAGAGTGTCAAATGCCACGAATTTTGGTAGTCTCTTATTGGTGTTGAACCTGCGAGTTCTGCAAGCAGGATGTTGGTTACATGAATATGGTCTTGTCTGTGTCTATCTATCTGTATTCTTATTGCTCTCACTTGGAGCATAGGACATCCGTGAAACCCTTCGTTTCATTTCAATTTCTTGATCTTAAACAGCTGGTAGGACACCTTGGATGGGGGATCAGCCCTCGCCAGGCCGCTACCTATACAGAACAACACAAACACAGAAAGAAAACAGACATCTATGCCTTGTGTGGGATTCGAAACACGATCTCAGTGTTCGAGCAAGCGAAGACATTTCAGACCTTAGACCGCGTGGCCACTGTAATGGGCCATGAAAATAACGCACGTATGTTTATAATAAGCTTACTTCTTTAGTCGCATGCCTCTCTTTGTGAGAACATATATTCCTGACAGCACAGTTCACGCAAATTTATAACCAGTAGTAAAAAAATTACTTTGTAATATCAAATGCGGCTACTGACATATGAGTGACCACTGACCCTTAAAATTAAAATGTTGAAGTTTATTGGCTTCAGTTTATTTCCTCTATTTCAGGTCAGAAACGTGTTTCAAAGAAGAATAAATTTATAAACAAGGATTTCCGAGCATAACTCGTGAAGCCTACTTTCCTATTTCATATATTTAGAGTAGTAAAAAGGCACATTTATTATTGTTATTGTTACTACAATTTCATGAAGAGCGCATTGCTGTAAAGAATCTATTTTAATTAAGTTTGTCAGTATAACTTCGAAGATTACAACCATTTGTCATTGTTGTACTTCATATATGATACCCACTTGGTAATGTTTCTATTTACATATCAAATTTCATACGCCCAGCCTCAACGGTTCATAATTATTGTCATAAACCCGGAAGGGAAAAAAAATTCAAACCGTCACCATGATACTGTTAAAAATTAACTTAATGCATTTTTTCATAAATCTGTTGTTATAACAATAAGTCCTTTCGGGATCCTACATTAAACATCTGCAGTGCTACTCCCATGTCACAGTTTCAAGTGTCCACTTTGTTGCTGCTTTTTCTTATAGTAACTAAATGTTACGGAGGTGGGGTGGTCTTTAGTGACATAACGCTAATACCACTCTTAGTGAAAATTAGATATCTGCTTCAGGAGCTGAAATTATGGGACACAGATACAGACACTACCAGCATTGTGAGCCCATAGGCCTAATTTATTACTTAAGGAAGGAAATTGGAGTAAGGAAAACATGTTTGAATTACTGGCATTATTTTCAATCATTTTGATGACACTGGATTTTTCAATTTCCCTTATCCTTCCAGCAGTGCTATGGTCCTGGGATCGACTCAGCCTCTTAACAGAAATGAGTACCAGGAATCTTCCTGGGTGGTAAAGGGCGGTCGGTGTGTAAGGCTAACAAACTTACAGCCATCTGTGTGCCGACTGCCTAGAAAATGTGGAGACCTCGACCTCTCACAACTGTATGGGCCTTCACGGCCTGTTACATGGATAACTTTAACTCTTTTTTTTTTTTCTTTTCAATCATTTCAGCGAAAGAAGAAATTTTCTGCTTAAATTATTCCTTTATATTCTCAGCCGAATTTATTACAACGCTGTGCACTTAACTTTGGTCGTGATTCATACAGATGCTGAATGTGTTGTTCTAAGTAACAGATGCAGTGTATTTAAATGTGGCTTTTTCTCTTCCAAGAGACTTATGAATCATGCAATGACGGTATTGATCGATCGAATTCTAGTTTCCATAAAACATGAAGCAGATGTTGTACAGGATTTCAAAATGTATTCAGACGTTGTGTGCGCTTCACGGATGATTCTGACATCTGACGTTTCGTCAAAACAAAATGATCTTGAAGTACTTGGGATTTCTAGACTGTGTGCAACATGTTTACAAAGGCAAATGCCAGAAGGAAGTATTGACAGTTCTATAATTAATTGTTCAGAGGCCAAATTCGCCAACACATTAGCAGAATTGTGTTTGGTTGCTGAACAGGAAATTGTCCTATTTTCGGCTCGGGTATAATTGATTTATTATCATGATCATATTATAGAGTAGCTAAAGTTTTAAATAAGGGGTTTGCAACTAAAGTAAAAAAGGTGAAGCTACACCTTTAACAAGCCATGGTGTCCCATAGGTTTGTGAGACGTTGTGGCTCCAACATTATCAAGAAAATCAGTTCACAGATATCGGTAAGGTTGGCAGCTTATCCACGGGCCGCTCTTTACCCTCCAGGAAGATTACTGGTACTCATTTCTCTGAGAGACTGAGTCGACCCAGGACCATAACACGGCTGGAATGATGAGGTCAACTGAAAAAATCCACCTCATCGGGATGCGAACCCTCGACCTTCCGGCTTGTAGCATAGTACCTCAATCAACTACGCTACCGCGTGCCCCCAACACTTACATTAAATACTTAAATTTTACTCATGCAAATAAAGAATATTGTGAATGAATGATTTGAATCGCATCCAGAAATTCTACCCGCGTACCTACTTGCCTTTGCTGTAACAACCGTGGCTACTCAACGTAGTGGCGAGAGCATGGGTAAATTTGATAAACACGTGCACAATTGTACCCTCAATATCAATGTTACTGTGAAATTCCTGCCCTCAGATAGTCCCTCAACTTCTTCCCTCTGCTACCTAGCCAAGAAGAGGTCCACTTCCCATAGCATGACTTTCCTCACATTTATTTTGCATCCCTCCCTTAGCGGAGGGATGAATGAGCACCCCCTGGGAAAATTCAGAGCCGAAAGTGTTGCATCAGTCCCCCCCNAGCCCCCCCCCCCCGCCGCAAATAAATACACTGTTTCTCACTACTTTGCCCTCCATTTTCTCTGTCTCTCTCTCTCTCTACAGTCCTTTGTTAGATCTTGTCCTCTTCTTCAGGTTCTTAATTCTACTCGTATGCACAGTCGGTAGGACACCTTAAAGGGGGGAGAAGCTCGTAGCACATAGAATTTAGACCAGAAATGGCCGCAGTACAAGGTACTTAGTCCCACCCCACTAGCAATAAAAAAATAATACACAAATAACAACACAAACACAGAAAAAACGCAAACAGATATTCATGCCTTGAATGGGATTCTTCATTTCTTCCAATCAAGGCGTAAATATTCACAGCGAAAAGAAAAGAAATGTTACATTTTATATATAAATATGGTTCAGCTAAGGACGGAAGAGAGAGTTCGGAGGAAGAGATCTCAGAATCACGAGAATAGGAGGCTGAATGCATAGGAGGAGCCTATTCCTGGAATGAATTATAACATACCAAACTGTTAGAGGGCAACATGACAATGATCGGCTTCCCCAGACAACGTGAACATTAATACGTAAACACACAGCCCGCATTCTGAAGCACGTGCAGAGTTAAGTGCACGTAGCCATGCAGAAGAAGGTTAATACCAACTGACACATGACCTGAAATACTATCATTTCTGTATTCCGAGTACAAGCTTCCTGTCTGTTATACATTGTAATATACGAATGTTGTCTCCTCTGCGTTCCTCTAATTCTCCTATGTTCGTAATTCCATGCTACCTTCTCCCGTCTACCTACCCCTTTCTACTTAATTGGCCTTTCTGTCTTTCTGTGCAACAAGATTGGATGGGCTGAAAATATGCATTCACTAATATAGTACACAGAACACCCAACGGCGTTCTCTGCATGTTTAAAGCATACTTGTGGCTAGTTTGTAAGTGGTATTTCATCAAAACACAACGTGTATTAAATAGAAAAACAAATTTCATATTTCGGTAAAAAAAATGATGCCCAGTATCGAATTTCAATAAAATCTGAGAAGCGGTTTATGAGATGAACTAAAAGTAAAGCTATCCCTGTAACAGGCAGTGGAGGCTTATAGGGTTGTGAGACGTCGAGGCTTCCACATTTTCTAGGTAATCGGCTCACAGATGTCAGTGAGTTTTTCAGCCTTACGCTCCGGCTGCCCTTTGCGCACAGGAAAATTCCTGGTACTCATTTTTCTTAGAGGATGAGTCGACACCAGGGCCATAGTGTGGCTGGAAGGATTAGGTTAATTGAAAAATTCAACGACCTTATCGAGAATCGAACCCGCGACTTTCCGGCTTGTAGAATTGTGTCTCAACCAACTTCACTACTGCGTGCCCCATGATATACACTACTACACGAAGAGTTGTTCTGTAATGAGTTAGCATCGCAAAAAAATAATTGGCCAACTACCGATATGCGGGGAAATCCCGTACCGAAATTCACCAGAAATTTATTAATAGCTATGAAGCAGTTAATTATGCAAAGTAAAGTTTATTTTGCCGGTCACGGTAGCCGAGCGGTCTAAGGCATGTACTGTCTTCGCTCGCTTGGAAACCGGGATCGTAGTTTCGAATCCCACTCAGGGCATGGATGTTTGTGTGTGTGCGTTTTTCTGTGTTTGTGCACAGGTAGAGGCCTTGCGACGAGCTGATCACCCACCCAAGGAGTCCTATCGAATGTGTAAGATCTAGAAAAACCGAAGTGAACGGAGAAGTTCATGGAGGTAGGCATAGGCCCACTGGGGCTGTAGTGCCAAGGAAAAAAAAAGTTGATTTTGGATCAATATAACTGAGGATCGGAACTGCCCAACGGATTTATTCTCCTCATACAAAATTTCAACAAACTTCTAAATGGCTTGTGGGATACATGGATACATTTTAGTCTTACATAGGCTTAAAACGAGTTTTATAATTGGTCATTAAAGGTAAACAATAAAGTGTCCAACTGATCTTACACAGTTATCTCTCATAACGAAATTCACTAAACTCAGATTAATGAACGTACAAGCACGTACCTGTGACCCATGTAAAACTCGCTATACAATTAGCGAATGTTGCTAAAAATCAAACCGTCCCACTAAAATAATTGAAATACTGATGGTTTATGATATACATGACAGATATTTCCTTATGATCTTAAGAAAATTTTTGCTGATAAATGTGACAGCCTCTGAGGTCTAGTGGTCAAAGTTCCTGGCTGCAGATCCAGAGGTCCAGGTTCGATTTCCGGGGTTACTAGATTTTCTGAGAAGTAGTGGGTCTGTAACGGGTTCCACTCAGCATCGTGAGGATAACTGAGGAGTTATTTCAAGGAAATAGAGGCTCTGGTATAGAAAACCGCGATTAACGGCCGTGCACTGACAACATGACACCCTCCATCCACAAAAGTTGTATATCTGATTGGTCCTGACAGAAGTTCAAGCCAGACGCAAAGTTTTTGAGGAGAAGCTCACAACTTTACGCAAACTGAACTTGCATTCAACGTTACAATAACGGTTCTCGCTGATGTGACGGCAAATATGCCAAGTTCTATATATAGGGGCCTGCTTTCGGAGGAAACTGCTGCCTCCGTCTTCAGGTTCTCACTCTTCTACCATGGAAAATGGGGGCAATAAATTACTCCGAAATATTTTTTTTTCCCCTTTGGCGCTACAACCCAAAATTTTGGCCTTGGCTTACTTCCATGAAACCCTCCGTTTCACTTCTGTTTACTAGATCTTACACATTCGGTAGGACTCCTTGGGCGGGTGATCATACTGTTTAAGGGAACAACTGATGTATACTTGGAGAGCCATGCGAAAGAAATAACTAAATTACGTTGGAAAAATTCAAATGTTTCCTAATGTTTAATTCAGGTGTACACATAACAATCAGAGTACTATAAATGCCTAGAACCGCGGAAACCGGACTTATCTTAATATATATTGTTTATGGCTTGTTACCTTAGAGTAGGGCATGCCCCCTTCTTCCTCAGTCCCTCTAATATCACTGAATGTAAACATCTCATCACATAATTCGACGATAAATAACAGCTGTAGTTAATACAGTGTCCTTAAATAATCATCATACCACCCATCAATCTATCCATCCATCTAACAAACGCAAAGGATTTTGGTATATTCTCTCATTCCAAATTTCGTTGAAATAATGTAATTACCGGTATTTTAAAAAATTATGGGAATTTCCTTCCTCAAGGTTGCCTACTGAGTACAACACGTAACCTCAAAGATGTTTCGACAGTTATATACAACTACAGAGTAAATCTAGCTAAATTCGTAAGTCATACACCAACGTACTCGGCGGGTGGGAAAGCTTTGCAATGAAGAGACAGAAAGTAAAAGCAGAACATTAGAACGATGGTTGTACAGTGTTTAGCAGTGCCCATTCCATACACCAACGCTTATATCTCTCTTGGAACCCACAGCGAGCGTGATGACGCCCTATATGCTGTACTAATACAATAATAATCCCCTCTGCCTAGCGCCTCGCTCTCCGCGTGTGATGACAGCCTTCGTGAAGCAGAAAGCACAGAGCCTTGCTACCCAGGTAGCGGCTAGGTCACCAGCACTTCGGAAACAAAGACTTCATAAAACGTCGTGCCATATTAAAGAGTATTGAACTGTAATGTGTAAAATTATCCCACAAAATATCGAACATGGACCGCCTCTGTGGTCTAGTGGACAGAGTTCCTGGCTACAGATCCAGAGGTCCCGGGTTAGATTACCGGCGCTACCAGATTTTCTGAGAAGTACTGGGTCTGGAAAGGGACCACTCAACCCCGTGAGGATAACTGAGGAGTTATCTGAAGGTAGCCGAGCGGTATAAGGCATGTTCTGTCTTCGTTCGCTTGGAAACCGGGATCGTGGGTTACAATCCCACTCAGGGCATGGATGTTTAGTTTGTGTGTGTGCGTTTTTCTGTTTGTGTACAGGTAGATGCCTTGCGACGAGCTAATCACCAGCCCAAGGAGTCCTACCCAATGTGTAAGATCTAGAAAAAGTGAAGTGAACGTAGAAGTTCATGGAGGTAGGGCTAGGACCACTGGGACTGTAGTGCCAAGAAAAGAAAAAAAAAAGAGGCTCCCCTCTAGAAAACCGAAATTAACCGCCTTTGGGATTGGTTGCGCTAACCACACGACACCTTTTATCCGCTAAAGTTGGCTCTAATTTCGCTGAGAAGCGGCGATCACTCGGTCGGTATAGTTCACTTGCGAACTACAGGCCACGGATTTTTTTTTCATAAAAGTACATATCTTCTTTCATGGCATGACCGTATAAATTCGCCACAAAATTTGGTACACATAACAGAGTCAGGCCTTAATAATTCTCCATAGATGACTCCAAAATGATACCGTACAGACTGGCGAAGAACTTTTAAAACTGTGCAGCACACACACACACACACACAAATATACCATATAGCTATCATAGCGGATTGATCTGTAGAGGACACCCTACTTGGCCCCCACGCTCACCTGGTTTGAATCCTCTGGTTTTCTATCTGTGGAGAACTCGCGTTCACAACAAGCCACTTCAGCAGCACAGCGTTAGCAGTGTGGTGGTGAAGTGTCTCTGCGTTGTGAACAAGGCCTCCACAGGCAGAAATCCAGAGGATTCAAAATAGTTAAGCGTAGGGGTCAAGTAGGGTGTCCTCCGCAGACCCATCCCTTATAATGCGTAGATACATGTGTGTATGTGTGTAATTGCATGGCTCATTTTGAATATCGAACCACGAAATCATATATGTCACGATATTGAGTAAATATATTTAATTTTCTTCAAATATTATTGTCGGGACCAGGCAGTGACTCCCCTTTCTACAGTTTCATCGGGAAAACCTTCAGCCGAAAGATGATGCTTAAGAGGATCGAACACATGGAAGTCGCTTGGAGCAAGACTCATCACCTGTGACAATTCGGGCTAGCATATCGTGTCCTTCATCGTGGTAGCGATTGAGATGCTGTAATGCCAGACCCATTCTTTGCATTTTGTGTTGTGGGGTCAGCATGTGCGGCAACCACCGTGCACAGACTTTGTGAAAACCTAACCTGTCATGCATTATGAGATAGGCCATGCCGTGTGAACACGCCTGGTTCCGACAGCAGCCCAAAGAATTTTATGCTCCTGATTTTCAGAGGCTAGTGAAATGATGGGACAAGTGCCTCAATGTACAGGGAGATTATGTTGAGAAATAAAAGCATATTTCAAATCAGTACTCTTATTTGCTTACGTTGTATATCCATTTGTAACTTACTTATTGACTTACCCTCGTATCTTTGTGGAACGAACGTCACAAAACATGTTTTCTAATCATGGTTCTGGGAGCATGAACTACAATTTTTAACGCGAGAGACATTTATAAAATGTGGATGAGATTATGATAAAAGCGAGATATTTCAAAAATAACAAACATATGTGAAAGGTTTCCTGGTATTGTTAAAAACAGTAATTAGTTAATGGAATCAAATTCCATAGCTTTAGATAAATATCAGTTTTCCTCGAAATTTGGCATCACTGTTACATTCGTTATTACAATACATTGTTTTGTAATTGCAAATACTACCTGTAAAAAAATAGAATTAATTTGTACATAAAATGTTGGAATTTATATTGAATATATTAAATTATTAAAAGTATTTTAAGGCTGAGGTAAAGTGCGGTAGTGAGACATGGAGGCAGACACGAATGAGGAGTAGAACGGCATCCTGGATCGCTTAATGTCTTGATACGGCCGTTCCAGCTAAGCCTGCCTTTCACCCGTATTGTTTCCTTGAACCTTCTCGCTAAAATCATTCATGCATTTCTCATTTCTACACGCTTGATACACTCTCCACAGTCCTCTTCCGCTTCTACTTAATTACTTTATTAATATCAGGTGACTGTACGAGCACATTGATCTCTCAGTGTTACTTGCCTTTAGTAGAGTTCTGCATTCTCTTAAGATATTTATATGAGCTTCGCTCACAGATGGAAGATGTTGAACAGGAAACACACTTTATGAGATCTAAGATTTTCATGGCGGCTTGTGATGCCGTGAAGTCCATACTTACTTACTCATGGAGCTGAGCCCTTCTGGAGGAGCCGCCAATTCTGCAGCTACTCAAGAATTTCCCAGCATTTCATGGAAATCGAAGGTTTATTACCGTGTTCACAAGAGCCCTCCACTGGTCCCTATCCTGAGCCAGATCAACCAAATTAATACCATCCCATCCTATCTCTCTAAGATCCATTTCAATATTGTCCACCCACCTACGCTTTGCTCTTCCCAGTGGTCTCTTTCCTTCTGGCTTTCCCACCAATATCCTACATGCATTCCTCTTCTCCCACATTCGTGCTACATTCCCTGCCCACTTCATCCTCCTTTACTTGATCATTCTAATTATACTTGGAGACGAGTACAAGTTATTAAGCTCCAGTTAGGTCGTTTATCCAAGGAATCCGTCCAGGTCCTAGGCTTTGTGTTCATTTTCGTAACATATTTATCCGTAAAGTCCATGCATTATATATTTATAACTCACCAATTTAAAGCTTGAAATCACTTAAATGATATTCAAAATTCAATTGCTGCCTCACAGAAAACTCATCTACATTAAAAGACCAACTAGATAATTTTATTTGGAGACATAATAGCTGTTTATTCTGAGAATCACATTAAATATATAAGCGTTCTTGTGGACAGAGTAGTGTTAATTTAACGTTAAGCAGGTGTTAACATATAGTTACCAGTGTGGTTTAATGGGTTTCAAAACATTCAGCCTTTTTTTTTTTTGTACAACTGAAATTTGGGAGTTAGGAGCCCACAGGCATCTTCCGCTATTTCTCAACAATGAATTTCACATTAGGTGATAACGAGAGAGTGCTACAGCCTCATGAGATAGGCTTAGGAGGTGTTAAAATACAGAATGAGAGACCTGTGGTCTGTGCAGACGAAAGAAGCTTATAGATAAAGCTTTCTCTGTAACGGGCCGTGGAGACCCATAGGGATGTGTGACGATGAGGTTCGCACATTTTCTAGACCAGCGATGACCAACTGGCGGCCCGCGGGCCGTATCCGGCCCGCGACTTGATTTACTCCGGCCCCCCGCCAAGT
>NW_019734973.1:611571-676394 GCF_002891405.2 Cryptotermes secundus | reverse complement strand
TTTCGACCTGATATTTCTTTATTCAGTAATCCTATACATTGTGATATAGAATCTCAGCCAGGTCATCTGCAATTAGAGCTTTGTGAACTTCAATGTGACCCATCCTTAAACACATCTCAGGTTACTGGAATTGACTTTTGGAAACTGCTTTCACCAGAACGTTACCCACTGTTACGAAATTGGGCTCTCAAACTTTGCTCTGTTTTTGCAAGTACTTACATATGCGAGACAGCGTTTTCATCGCTGAAGCATGTAAAGTCTAAGAACGGGAACAGACTTTCAGATGTCGTGTTATCACATATTCTTCGAGTGGCAACCTCACAATTAGAAGTGGATTTTATATCATTGGTTTCCAGTTTTATGAAACCACAGTGCTCTCATTAAAACAGTGTGTATATGGGGATTTAGGTATAATCATTAGACCATAAAAACTATGATTGAAAGCCTTTTGTGCTCATCCCTGCTGAAAGAGGAATTTGTGCTGTTTTATGGTAAGTAATTGCAAATTTCAAGGCATTTTATTTTTCTTTCTTAAATTAGAATTGCATTTTTCCCCGGCATATATAAAACTAAACATAAGGCATGATCTGGCCAGTGTTTCTTTAAGAAAAAAATGCTCTGGGGGTAGAAGTGATAGAAGGCAATAAAATCGATTGGTGAAATTTTCAATATCGGCTTAATATTATTGGTGCAACGTAAAATTTAAATACATAGGTTTAAATGCACTTGTTTTTACACGGGTTATGACTGATTCAGTTTGGGGGGCAATACTCCCCGACCACTCTTCTGAAAGAAACACTGTATCTGGCCCCTGATGGTGTTCTATAAACTAAATTTGGCCCTCGAGATGTATTAGGTTGGCCAACGCTGTTCTAGACAATCGGCTCACAGATGGCGGTAAGGTTATCAGCCTTACGCGCCGGCCGTCCTTTACGCCCCACGAAGATTCCTGGTACTGAGTAGGTTCCAGGGCCATAGTGCGGCTGGAAGGAATAGGACAATTGAAAAAAAATCCACCTCATCGGGACACAAAACCCGGTGTGTAGCACAGTACGTCAACCAACTACGCTTCCGCAGACAAAATTAATAGTTAAAAACTCATTGCTTTCGTACCTGTCTCAGGATATAACTGGATCTGATACATCCAGCCACAAAAGAATATAAATGTGAATTGATATTTCCATTAGAGAGCACAATAAATACAAAGCCGTCATTAATTTGGGGAATGTTTGCTCAAAGGCAAATGTACAAGAGTAACAAATGTTGGACATTTTGTATTTCCCCACTTCTGATGAAAAACACAAAAGTTTTCGAATTCCCTCCTTCTTGAGGTAAAACTATGAAATTTATTTTGTTGGATGAATTACATTTGAATTTCCAGGCAAAAGAAGTAGTTCAGTTCAAGGAATATAAACCGTACATGTCAGAGATTAATATCGAGAGAAAAGAAGACAGACCAGCAACTAAAATCACACGATATCAAAGCGACAATATTTTAGCCATAACTAAAGAATCATGAAAAACGGGGCAGTGGAAAATTCCAATTTATGTGTCAGTCTAATAACACGCCTTTATATCAGACCTTGGTAAATACTGACTCAGTTCACCAGTTAGGGAGAAATTCTGCTCTCCAAACATTTCCCCACATGAACAAGAGCATGCAGCCGACCTGCTGTAATTGTTCCGCAAGAGATCACTTACTTAACTTACTAATGGCAGCGCCATAGCTCAAGCTGTTAGTCGCTGGCTTCCCACCGCGGCGGCCCGGGTTCAATCGCGGGTCTGGTCAAGTTGGATTTGTGGTGGACAAAGTGGCGCTGGGGCAGGTTTTCTCCGAATACTTCGGTTTCCCCTGCTAATCTTCATTCCACAAAATGCTGCACAATCACCCTCACCTATCATCTGGGGCTGGTACAATAGGCCAGAAGTGGCCGCAGTAAAAGGACTTAGTCCCACCCCACTAGCAATAAAACAAATAATACTTAACTTACATACTTACTTACTCACTTTTTATTTTCGTCTGATAAAAGCAATTTTTATAATTATTGTAATATGGTAATATTAAAATGTGCCGATCATGGTAGCCGAGCGGTCTAAGGCATGCAGTGTCTTCACTCCCTCGGAAGTCAGGATCATGGGTTCGAATCCCACTCAGAACATGGATGTTTGGTGTTTGTATGTGAGTGTATGAGCGCGATTTTTTGTTTCTGTGTACAGGTAGAGGCCTTGCGACGAGCTGATCACTCGCCCAAGGAGTCCTACCGAGTGTCTAAGATCTAGTAAACCGAAGTGAAATGGAGAGTTTCACAGAGACAGGCCAAGGCCAAACTGGGGCTGTAGCGCCAAAGGAAAAGATATATTAAAATGATTCTTATAGAAATAGCTTGTGCACCGAACTGGACTGAACTGTCTCGAGTGCAGTGACGAGCTTAGCCAAAACGAATCACCGGGTTACACAAAAGCGGTAAATTCCTTGACTAGTTGAGCAAGTGTATTTATGAGCCAGAAGTTCCTGCTTCTCATGATTACCTCTCTCTTTCTGACCAATGTAAGTTTGCACTTCTCTCTTTTCCTTCTCGTTTCTTCCGTCTTCGCTCTCCCTTCTTCCTTATCTCAATCATTTGTTACTTTTGGTCTTATTTCTTTTTTATTTTCTTTCATTCCTTCCTTCTCTTTCGCTGTTCTGTTTCTTTCCTCCCCTCCTCTCCGGCTTTAGCGATTAGTCTGCACATGCTTTATTGGCATTTGAATTACTTTGTTCCTGTGAGATAAATGCCTCTTCTCAGATATATTTCAAGAAAAAAAGAACACAGAAATTATATATATATAAATCTGTTATACCACGGGGAAGACCAAGGCGTAGGTGGGTGGACAATATTAAAATGGATCTTAGAGAGATAGGAAGGGATGGTATGGATTGGATTGATCTGGCTCAGAATAGGGACCAGTGGAGGGCTCTTGTGAACACGGTAATGAACCTTCGGGTTCCATAAAATGCTGGGAAATTCTTAAGTAGCTGCAGAATTGGCGGCTCTTCCAGAAGGGCTCAGCTCCATGAGTAAATAAGTAATAAATCTCTGTGTGTGTGAACAGATAATAATAACAACTATTAAAGCAGATAACAGTCACATGGGGGCTGTTTCTGTTTTCACCTCTCGCTTCAGCGTTAAAATTTCTGTTTCTTAGAGTTCATTTTCGAATGAATTACACTTCATATTTCCATAACTAGAGGACTTTACGGACAACTCATCTTTCTATTTAGCTCCAGTTTCGTTTCCAGCAAGCCTTACTGAATTATAACGTAGTAGTTGCCCTCATTCCGTTCGAGGAACTCCTTAACTGTTGATGGAGTGCTCGGAAATAGAGTCACAATGCATTTCCCACTCTCATTATACTGAAGTGGTTAGAGAACCCATGGCAGTCCATTATGCTTCTGTGATTAAGTTCCTCTTGCATTTTGCTTATAATTTTAACAAGAACCCAATTAAGCTCGAATTCTCCATCTTCTTAACCATTTTCTGAGACTTCATAAATCATTTATATGGATCATGGCTAGAGAGGTTGACGAGATTGCAATGTCACCTTACACAGAATACATCAGCCACAGTTTCTCCCGGTAAAAGGTAACTTAGCGTTTTCCCGTTACTTAACTGCAGATGGTCATAACAGTTCAGTTATTTTCTCGATGCACCTAACCATCACGAGGAAGAAGTATATGAATACCAGGAAGAAACAACACAGTGAGTTCCGGTTTTATTAGCACAGGAAGAGGAAATGATACAAATATCGGGGGGAGGGGTGTACTGGGGCCATGGCTGTGTTGTTTAACGACGCTATCAGTATTTAGAATAATGATTATCGACTTTCTTCAAGCCGCCCTTCACCCGAAGCTGGGTGTACCTCGTTGCAGCAAACTAACACTGATGTTTATATGATTATTCATAATGATATACGCACTTAGGAGAAGGCAGGTAGAGCTCGTGTCGAAACGTGACAAGACAGAAGAATCAGAAAGTGACCTAATGCATGTGCTCTCGTTTATGGTTTGCTCTGGATAAATGAATGTAAGCTGATGTCACTGTCCACGCAAAACTGTCTTCGGCGGTTCAAACATTGGCATCGTGGGTTTGAATCTCACTTAAGGCATGGATGTTTGTTTGCGTTTAATCTGCGTTTGTGTTGTCCTGTGTGTAGGTACCTGCCTTGCGAAGGATTGATCTCTCTTCTAAGGAGTCCTACAGCCTATGAAAAATGTCAGAGAAACTGACAAAGCGGTTAATGGCCAACAAAGGGCAGTAGAGCCACGGATAGGTAAATAGAAATTAATGTAAACTATTCTTTAACTCTTGCTAAGTCAATGGGAAATCTGTGCTTAACGAAGACCACACAATATCTCAGTTAGCTACTGAAAAGTTGATAATCACACACTCAGTTCGCTCTTAACGTCCGTCTCGATCTGTTCTTCATTTTCTTTCCCTTTAAAGTAGGAAATGAACTCTCATACAAACATGACGTCACAAAAGGAAGTAAAATATCGAGAGCTCTACTAACAGTCCCGTGATTCTTATTTAGATTAGATTAGATTTAGATGCAAGATGAGGTGGCACGCGGTACCGTACTTGGTTGAGGCATTATTCTATAAGCCAGAAGGCCGCGGGTTCAAGTCCCGATGAGATCACTGGATTTTTTCAGTTGACCTAATTCTTCCAAACCCACTATAGCCCTGTGGTCGACTCAGCCTCTAACAGAGATGATTACCAGGAATAGTCTTGGAATGTTCTTGGGGGTAAAGGGCGGCCGGCGCGTAGGGCTGACAACCTTGAAACCATCTAAGAGCCAATTGTCTAGAAATGTGGGAACCTCAACATCTCACAACCCTATGGGCCTCCACCGCCTGTTACAGGGATAGCTTTACTTACTTACTTTAGATGCAAGATGGATCCAAAAGTGGGATATAAAACTTGAGTTTTACAGTTGTGCCTGCAGATTAGTCAATCGCTCGAGCTTATCACAGATTCAATGTCGGCCGTGTTGTTGACAACGTGTACCATACTGTGGCATTAAACAGTGTACTTTGCTAGTTGAGATAAACGGAAAGTAACTTTTCTAAAACGCTTTGAAAACTGACGGATGTTTAACTATTTGTTTCTGCAAATGATTTTCTTTAGTATATAGCTATTTCCAACACTTCTTAGAACGGAGAAACTCAACCAAATACCCGCGATCACAGGATGACCTCCATGAAGACAATTTCCTCGAGGATACCTCAGTCGGTATAGCGACTGGCTACGGGCTGAACGGCCGAGAGGTCGGATTTCGAGTCCCGGTATATTCAAGAATTTTCTGTTCTCCACGTCATCTAGACCGGCTCTGGAGCCAGCCAGCCTCCTATCCAATGGGTACCGCGGGCTCTTTCCCCGGGGATAAAGCGGCCGGGGAGTGAAGCTGACCACCCATCTCCAGCGAGTGCAAGGGTGAAAAAAGTGGATCTATATATGCACTCCCCCATACGCCACAGGGACAACTTTATTCTTTTACCTCGACGCTTTAATTTTGTCATTTGACAACATCAAATTATCTCTTTCACCTTGCATGCTGGCGTTCAGGTTACCAAGTTTCAGGACAATATCCTATAGATATACACTATGAACACTGCACACCGCATGTGTCACTGAACTTTCCTCCGAATTCAGGATTCTCTGTCTCGAAAAGTAAGAAAATTTCTTCCTACAGCTCCAGGTCATTGTTCAAAATTGCACCTTTGTACAACAAACGTATTTCGGTATGAAGTAATAATGTGTCATTTTTTTGCACCCATGTCGCCGCATAACTTCTTGAATAACCTTCTTTCAACAGCTCGAGGCTGTATGTAGTTTATAACGACTGCGGTGAGAACGTTTGTCAAATGACCTCACTCGACACTCTCCACCACTGTAACTTCCCACAATGGAAGAAAGCAATGAGTTTCTAAAGGATTCTCCCCCCTCCCTCTGTCTCTCCCCCACCCTCTTTGCGAAGGCTAGGAATCCTCTGACATCCCCAAACATTGCCGCTGCACCATCAGTGCAGGCTGACAAACAGTTGTTCCATTACAAATGACTGTCTTGAAAATATGAACTGACTTCATTCAAAATGTCGCTGCTAGTTGTTATTTCTCGGCAAAACAAAAGTTACCGAATGATATCGGCCTCAGCCATGAATCTTGCAAAGGATATTAATTGGAATTTTCAGTCACTACTTTGGTTCCGTCGACCGCCTTTTTGGTCTAGTGGTCAGAGGTCCTGGCTACAGATCCAGAGCTCCCGGTTTCGATTCCTGGCTCTACCAGATTTTCTGAGAAGTAGTGGGCCTGGAACGGGATCCACTCAGCCTCGTTGGGATAATTGAGGAGCTACTTGAATGGAAAAGCAGCGGCTCTGGTCTAGAAAACCGAAATGAACGGCCATGTGGATTCGTTGTCCTGACCAGGCGACACACTCTATCCGCTAAAGTTGGCACTAATTTCGCCGACAAGCGGAGGTCGCTCTGTCTGTATAGTTCGCTTGAGGACTAAAGCCACGGAATTTATTTGACTTTAGTTCCGTCTAATTGCAAACTACAATTTTTGGCAAAGTGCATTTTTTCATCAACATCGTATTAATTTATTCTCATATTTCTGCGATCCTTATATGTACATTGCTATTTGATAAGGGCACCTGCATAATTCATTCCATAGCTGCAGGACCAAGTATTATATGTATTACCATTACAATTTATTTACAGGCTGATATAATGAGTCTTCTTTCGTATGGCATCATTTCTGCAAATTCGTTGGAAATAATCGAGGATCTGTCAGAGACTGATATTCGTTTTATCACTTCGTCTGACATTTTATTTGCAGAAGGCTTTGGTGAAGATTTTTTTCTGGCGGTTTTTGTGAAACTGACACATGTTTCGTTTCTAAATGCCGTTTCAATTTGGTCGGAAACATTGATTGATTTTATAACATAAGTCCACACACGAGACACTACTCACAAGGGGCATCACCCCTCAAAAAGATCACAATTTTAAATAAGTCTGATTTTACCGGTGAATTGGTGGCACTTATGTCTTACATCAGTAACCGCGACACTATGTTTCTCGGAAGCATTCATTGTCTAGTTTAGAAATTTGTTAACTCTTAACACTACGGATATATTTTTCTCGCAGTCTTGTTCTATTAGTTAAGAATTTTCCATATCTTGCAAGCAAACAAGCCGTAAAAATGTTGAACAGAACGGCACTGCACACAGGTTGCTGTAAAACTGCAGGATTGCAACTAACGCTGTTACAAACTGAAATAAATTATCTGGAAATTACTGTGATTCTCCAGGCCTATAAGTTACGATTGGTCAGTCTTTGTAGCTGAGCGGTCTAAGGCATGCATTGTCTTCGCTCTCTCGGAAGCCGGGATCGTGGGTTCGAGCTCACTCAAGGCATGGATATTTGGCGTGTGTGTGTGTGTGTGTGTGTGTGTGTGTGCGCGTCTTTCTGTGTTTGTGTACAGGTAGAGGCCTTGCGACTAGCTGATCACCCTCCAAAGGAGTCCTACTAAATGTCTAATATCTAGTAAACAGAACTGAAACAGAGTTTCATGGAGGTAAGCCAAGGCACAAATTGGGGCTGTAGCGCCAAAGAAAAGAAATAGGTCTCTATTATGAAAACGTATTCAATTGATGTAAAACAAACACTATCATTTCAGCTTCAAAATGTTCAGTGTATCAGTTCTGCAACATGCGAGGGGCGAAAATTTGAGCGATTGGTACGTAAATTGGAGTTAGATTTTCGTTACAGTACTCAGAGCTCTGTTTTTCTCCAACGTTACGTTGCATTGTTGAATTCCCTTACTCTACTCAATATGCTGTTGCGTCACAAGCAGCGCTCTCTGTCTTAAACTCTCCAACCTTCCAGAAAATCCTACTGAATTAGAAATGCACTGACCACACCTCATATCCTCGTGGCACATCTAGTGACAAGAGTGAACTACTGCACAGCAACTGGGAACCACTTACCTCTTCTACTCTGAAGATGCAGGCAGCAGGTTCCTTCGAATTATTGGTACGTTGCATCATATTAGGTGCATGACGTCACACCCCACACGACCATGATGACCATGATCTTCATATTAACCACATGGAGAAGGGGTAAGAGAGAGAGAGAGAGAGAAAGTGAAGAGGAAGTGGGGAGGTAGTGAAGTACACTGAATTTGGGAGGGGGGGGGTGCGCGAACAAATTGAGAACATGAGATCAGAAAACAACATTGCCTCCCCATAGAAATATCAGTTCATTCATTTTATATAGAGGAATACATGCTGTTTATTATAAAAATTATACAAAGCCTGTAAGCACAGTCGTTGGGAAATACTGAATTATCTCTAATGCCAAAAACACATAAAATATCTAGTGTTCCTTACAGGGTTAAGAAAAAACGGATCTGCAATTCCAATTCAGCGCTTCAAATCCTGTTCTTGTTTACTCTGTATCTTTGGAAAAGCTGAGTAAAAGTTCGGCCACACAGAGCGCTACGCTATGTTCGCTACGTATGCTACGTATGCTCTGCGACGCAGCTAACATAGGGTACATAGCGTACGTAGCGTACGTAGCGTACGGAAGTCTGTGTGGCCAGTCACATTGGCAATAAAGGGAGATATTTTTCTGTTCGTATAGCGAACGTAGCGTGCGTCGCGTACGTAGCGCTCTGTACGGCCGAACCTTAAGAGGGGTAGGTTTTCTATGTTATCAGGACGTTCTTTACTGTACACAAGGATCAAGCTTTCCTTTTCTCTCAGCCGGATCGTCCACGGCAAGCTGGGTATTTCAGGACGGATAAAACATAATCGGAGTTTCTCCCATCTACTCAATATGCATCCCCCTCCAGCACCTGCCACGAACAGCCTTTATTGAATTTCGTGTCTCAGGTTACTCGTATAAACATAAATATTTAAAACAGATGAAAGTAGGAACTCGACGATAAACTTACTTTACACGAAATACGATTCTGATATTTCCCAGTTATAACGCAAATCGCAGAATCATTTCAAAATTCGACGTTGCCTGAAGTGAAAGAAAATATCTAGGCTTTAGTGTATATACAAAGTGTAACTGAAAAGTACGGATAAACTTTGGGCACGAGTTTCACATACCACAGCAAGAACAATTTCCATACCAACATGTGTCCGGAAATATTTCATTTGTGTTATAGCTGAAAGTATATTACCGTGAAATATAAATTATTAATTTCAGCTGTGCTGTGCGAGATGTTGTCAGTAACGCCTATCATGACCGATCGATAGGCAGAGGAGGAGCCACTGCCTGGTCTCCACACTCCATGCCAGATCTGACTCCTCTGGATTTTTGCCTGTGGGAACAGCTGGACACCCTTGTGTTTGCAACTCCTGTTGACAACTTTATCATTGGGTTGTGGCTGCCAGCCAGCTTATTCCGCAACTATCCTAGCCTCCTTGAACCGATGCGTCGGTCCATAATGAGACGTGTCAAGGGGTGCATTGATCTCGTGGAGGACAAAATGAGCACTTCCTGTTAATGTACTCTCTCAGCTACACACGCAACTCACTAATTAAATGTTTCTGGACACGTATGGACATTTATTCGTATTTTGGTATGTGGAACTCGTGCCCAGAAATATGTCCGAACCTTTCAGTTATACATTATGTATTTGTTCTCAATATATTCTTACTTTTCGAAATGTGGTGTTGGAGAAGAATGGAGAAGATCAGTTGGACCGATTATGTGAGAAATGAAGAAGTGTTAATTAGAGTCAGTGAGCAGAGGAATATCCTACATGAAATAAGAAAACGGAAGGCTAATTGGATTGGTCATGTTTTACGCAGAAACTGCCTTCTAAAAGAAGCTATCGAAGGAAAGATAGATGGGCGGATAGAAGTGACAAGAAGACGAGGAAGAAGACGTAAGAAGATGCTGGATGACCTTGGGGACAGAAGAGGATACTGTCATTTGAAGGAGAAAGCTCTAGATCGCATTAAGTGGAGGAATTGTTTTGAAAGAGACTGTGGACCTGTCGTCTTGACAGATTACTGATGATGATATTCTTACTCTCGAAGCAAGAGTATATAGGAATAATTTACTTCGACTAATCTTATTGATATGCTTATTTCTGCACATAGAACACACCTACATGTCTACATCTATAGCTGTACAAATTAATGATATTCATATGTTGCACAGCAACTGAGATATATTAAATTTACTGTGTCAAGTCTCAGCGTTTTAGAAATTAAGAAAATGTTAACTTACTGACAGAAATAAACTACGTAATTGCATAATTAGTCCTATTAATTGTAATCGATATTGACATCAAAGTTTGAGCACTTAAAAACTAGATGTAACAATTTCTTCATGGAAAGCAAAGTTATCGTTATCTCTGTAACAGACTGTGGAGGCCCAGAGGGTTGTGAGACGTCGAGGCTCCCAATTTTTCCTAGAGAGTCGGCTCACAGATGGCGGTGAGGTTGATAGCCTCACGCGCCGGCCGCGCTTCACCCCCAGGAAAATTCGTGGTACTCATTTCTGTTAGTCAACCCCAGAGTCATAGTGAGGCTGGAAGGATTAATCCAATGACATCATCGGGAATAGAACCCGTGTCCTTCCGGCTTGTAGCATAGTGTCTCAACCAACTACATTAACGCGTGACCCTTTCTTCATGGAATGTATTTTTCCTTTGCATTTTTAACAGAATTTCAAATGAATATTGTAATTGCAAATGTGTATACTTATTTACTTGTTCAATGTTATTCAATTTCTAGAAATTATTTATTTGGTACTCTGAAAAATTAGTTTAAATTTATTAACCTTAATTTATTTTTGCGCTATCCGCAATTAAAATTTGCAAACATTCACCTACTGGCTTCACCATACCGTTACGTCTCGACGGGTACAACAACTCTACAAACTCTGAATGGAATCTCATATAATTTGATATTGAAGAGCTTGGCCAAACTTCATTGGCAAATTAAAACTTCGGTTAAATCAGTCCACAGCTGTCACTTAAATGAAAATCTACATTAATTCAAGGATGCATCTCAAACGAACCTCGCTGAATAATATGCAGAGCAAAATATTATTCCAACGAAATTAAGTAGAGAAAAATGAAACATGGATCTGAATTCTATTCCCAAATAATTTTGGTCGTAAGAATTAGGTTTTCGGCGTGAACAAACAGAAGTACTTATCATGCTATCTAGAGGCAATACTGGGGCATATGAACCAGGAAGTTTATTCTATTTGTATATTTTCTAACACTTTTACAATTTGTTTAATTTAATTTACGCTCTGAAATAAGTTAATGTCATTTTCCCATCGGATAATTTGAAAGAGCGGACAGCTAGGGTATGTTACATTTATACAAGGAGGACCAAACCAATTTCTCTTTTGTTCCATTATGTTCCTTCGTGTTCGTTTCGTTTGCGGTATATTTGTTAATCATATTTTCCTTTCATATAACGCACGATATTTTTAAAATTCAAAGCGTTTTTTCTCAATGTTTATGTACACTTCCCTTGCATCTGCAAATTAAATTATTTTACAAATTAATAACACGAGTTTGCGACACATAATATTATTGTATAAGCTCAAGCTGGTTTTTAGGATCCTACTAATCTTAATATGTGTTAATATGAAACGGTTAACCTGTTGTATGGTCATGTAAAACTTTGTTCAGAATATGTAATTTCATCCGCCATATTGTATAAATTATTTTGTGAGCTTTACACGGTTATTTGCATTGCCCATAAACAGAATTATATAATTTCTCTCATACACCACTGACTTATTAGCAACTGTTGCGTAACTAAAAGGTTTGATTTCGAGTGTATAGGGGTGTTTTTGTTGGTTTGTACGTACATCTGCTTCACTACCTCAGTGTCTTTACTGACGGGATAGCGCAGTCAGTATAACGGCGAGGGTATAGGCTGGATAAGAGAGAAATTGAGTTTCGTTTCCCAGAAGGATCAAGCCAGCATCCAAGGCCTCATAACCAGTGGGTACATGTGATCTTTCCCAGCAGGGGGGTCAAGGTCAAGTCAAGGTAAATTTAACCAGTCACCTCTATGGAAGGTTAAGAATATGTGGAGTTGCACCTCTATTTTCTTGTACGACTTCATGGTATGATGCTTTGTTAAGCACAAAGTAATAATTAAATTTACGTTACTTTAAAAAGCAGGGTCGGAGCAGAGTCTGAAAGCGATTTGATATTCATTTTGGGGACATTGTATTCTTGTACTTCTATAATCTGTTCAGATGAGATTGGCTAATAAGAGAATTTAATGAAATGTAAATCACAATATAATTAACAGAAGTACATATAAGTTCGAATGCTCGCTACTGTGAAATATATACATGACTAACTTTTGATATTATATCGTTATATATGACAGTATTCAGAACTGGTAGAGTTGGGAACAAGAGAAGAAAAGAGGAACAATACATTGCAGTGGAAGGTATGATTGAGTCGGAATTGAGGTCTACAGGTTTGCCAAAGGAAGATTCAGAACAAACCGCTGTATAGCGGTGTCACTCTCTGCACACTGTCGTTCTCTCAAAGTCAGCAGCTTTTATGCTCCACCTTCACTGATGATGCAAGCAACAGCAACATTTTCCAGTTGAAATTTCAACAGGCTTTATGTCTGTGTTTAATAACATCTTAGATATTCCGAATGTCTACGGCGTCTCCCTTGATCCACTAACCAACCATCGGTTAATTCATTATCCGCCAGCCCATTACGCACCGATTTTGATTGCAGTTGTTAAAAATACTCTGCTGGTTGTCTAGTTCTCTGGTATCTGTATTAACACTTTCCATATTGTCAACATTAGCAGAAATATATTTCTTCTTGTAGCATTGTAGGAACTGACACGGGATAGAAGGGACGGTTGGTAGATAATACTGTATATATGCAGGGCAGGAGAATCGATTGATAAGCAATTTGTAGGCAAGAAGATGCGGTTGTAATATACTCTATCTATTTATGGCTCTGCAGTCCTTTTGCTGAATCTTGGCCGCTTTTCAGTTTCTTGATCTTTTACATAGCCGGTAAGGCTCTTTGGACGGGGGATCAGCCCTTAGCAAGGCTGCTGTCTACACACAAAAGCAGCATAAACACAGAATAAACGCATACAGACATCCATGCCTCAAGTGAAATTCGAACCCACGATCCCTGTGTTTCAGCAGCGAAGATAGTTCATGCTTTAAGGTGGGAATACACGAGCGCGCCGCGGCTGTAACGCGGCATTACAAGTGATGCGCGGAGTGATTTGGTGCACCTCGAACAAGCGACGCGCACGCAACGAACCATCTGAATGGGGCGCGCAAGCCGCGAGCACCTCGGTTCCATTCTGTCTTCGCCGTCCACACGACCATGGAAGACGAGGGAGCGTCCTTTTTTTTTTGTTCTTTTTATAATAATAATTTTCTCCGGGATTCCACAGTACAGGAAATGATTTGTATGCCTCTATGAGCCCCAAAATATCTTCTTCTGACCACTCCATGTTTGAGGCGTGCGCGCTTCACAAGACAAATAGCAACCGAACCCGACCACACTGCGGCAACGAATCTCTTTGTATTCGTCAGAAAAACCGACAAGAACCGGATCGCTGCGCGGCATTTGAGGCGTGCGCTGCGCGTGTTCAAAGTCACGTACACACGAGCGAATAAGTCGCGAATCCCGTTCGAGCTATGTTGCATTACAGCAGCGGCGCGCTCGTGTATTCCCACCTTTAGACAGTGCGGCCACTGTGATAGGCTGTGAGAGGTACGTATACATATGCTAATAAGAGGGACCTGTTCCAAAGCGCGAGATTAGATCGTAAGGTCCCAGCGGTAACGTCAACTCTGGCTTCAAATGAGAAACGGCGCTGTAGATGTGATCATCCACCGACATCAGCCCTTGTCATTCGAATCGTTTCTGGTTCACCGGTCCGCTTCTCATGCTGCCAACAATGGGATTCTGTCCTACTCACATGTGGGGGGGAGGAGGAGGATTGGTCTACTGTAGATGGGCTGGCTAGACGCCGCGAGTTGGAAAGCAGCTTCGAAAGAATATTTAAACTGCCTTCTTGCTATATTGTATAACTTCGCAATACATGACTATCATACAATTGCAATAATGCAGTGACCTCCACCTCTACATATGCAACTTCCCATGTTCTGTAAAGAGTCAACACAAGAGAAACACATAAAGAAATCAGTCGCAATTGAAAATAATACAGTAACGAAGACTGAATCAGAAATTTAAAGGTTAATATCGATTACTGAAATCGAAGTTTTAAAGTACTTGTTGCCTTCCTGACTGTGTATCCATCCAAAGCAGCGACTTAATCATTCTATTTTGGTGATCAGAAATTGGTAAACCATAATTTAAAAGGTTTGTTATTGTTTTCTGTAAATAAAATGCGATGTCTTCACTTCAGCAAAGCAATATTGCTTTCATAGGAATACTTACAAGATAATTTTTAAAATATTAATTTCAAGGTTTTACATAAAATGCAATATCAGAATTTATAGCTTCTTTAATTTCCTGCCTCTCTGTCTAAGGTGAAAGAGTCAGCTCCCTTAAATATGCGCATTTCGTGAGATGTCTATCGTCCAGTTCTGCTTTTTTAAACTCTGAAGCTGTCATTAAGTAGCAACGAACACGCTCTCACATCATGATTCATACCTCCCCCTTTGAACCCGGGACTACATGCCACACCTCCCCGCCACTTCTATTTTTAGGGTTCCGCTGGCGTCTAGTGTCCACACTCTCACTGCAGGCAGTTACTGGCAGTTGCTGCGTAAAATTCAAGTGGCCAGTCATTTAATGATATACATAAGACATTTCACAGAATACCACTTGGTATGAAAGTATTGGAGTCTTGAGCAGCGCTGTTAAACTTGACAATGATTCTCAGCCTTAGCTGATATCGTGCCCATTTCTGATATCCACGCCCCTCCCCCTTCTGAAGTAAGAAAATATTTTATAGCGTTATTGCGTAAATTAGTTTCAGGCATCGAAACATTTAACCATGGTTATTTGAGCAAGGAGAGTTTGTGCAACAATATAAAAGCAAACAAAACTTCCCGATTTCTTACAGCAAAAGAAAACGCTAAATGTGATTCTCCTGTTATTTTGTGCTTCCTTGATCGTGAAAAGGTGCTTTACTGAATTGGCATCGGCTGATTCGTTATGCAGGGCGCATACACGATCAACTGCCTCTCATTTCCTCGCAGTAGTTTTGCAGCCACGCTCAAGAACATAAAATGTGCATCCGTTCTCTGAAGCAGAACCATTTTTACCTCATATTAGTTTATGTGTGATGATGGGCACTCAAAAATACTAATACATTTATTCTGATTTTAATTTACATCACATGTCGCTAAACGAATATATCCAATGAACAAACTGTTGGCTTTTGCACACAAGTACAAATATTTTTATGCATTTTCAACATATACTTTCTTCTTTCTTACATGTTATTACAAGAAGTTTCGGCCCACTCGGCCATCATCAGATGTATACACTCCTGTTAAAATTTCTGCACTGCCTTCTTAGTATGTTGCTAATGAACCGCGATGTTATTTTTAATTTTAAAATACTTAAAATTTTTATAAGTTCATAGAAATGCTGATTTATTAGTGTTGCATCTGTTTATAGGTGTGGGTGTTTTGTTTGTTGTGGTGGTTCGTGGATATCACACACAGAACAAACCAACTCAACAGAGAGCTGATGTTCACACAACCACAACAACTAAAGCACCTACCTACACCTGTCAAGCAGGTGCAGGTCGACTAAATCAGAAATTCTATGAACTCTTAAAAATTGCAAGAATTTTAGAATTGAAAATAATGCGTTCACACGCGAAATACTGAGATGACAGTGCAATAATTTTAGCAAGAGTGTATACACTTGATGAAGGCCAAGTGAGACCGAAACGCGTTGTAATAATATGAATGGAAGACGAAAGTACATGTTACTTTTAAGACGGTGGTTATACGTATGTGCAAAGGACAGCAATACTAGTGTAACAGGATGCTAAAGTACAACACTAAAGATAAAGATTTTATTACAGGAATTTGGCTCGCTCAAAGAGAAGCTTTTATTGCTTAACAGTGTGGCTGAATGGACAGCGGATAAAAAAAGTATTACATCATGGATTTGGATGAGGCCGGGTCTGTTGCTTTCTTAGATGGGTTTATTTTACCAGCTAGTGATGTTAGATGATTATGGAGCATTGATGAGACCATAACTGGCACTCGAATATTGAAGTGCTCGGAGAAAAACATACTCCAGGACCATTTTATACACCAAAACTCCTACATGAACTAACCTGGGATGGAACCTGTTCCTGTAATCTGAGAAGTAAACTACTGACGAAACTCTTCAGTTGCATATCAAGTCTGCTCAGATAATACGTAGGTCGTACTAAGAGTCATGAGCAACAATTTTTTGTAAAGTAACATGCTTTATTATTGACAAACCAAATACACCACCTCAATCTACAGACCTTTCTTTATTTTCCCACATAATCTCCACTTCTTTGTACACAGCATAAAATTCTTTGGGCTGCTGTCGGAACCAGGCGGTGACTCCTCTTTCCACAGCTTCATCATCGGGAAAATGTTCAGCCGAAAGATGATGTTTAAGAGGATCGAAGAAATGGAAGTCGCTTGGAGCAAGATTCATCACCTGTGACAATTCGGGTTGCATATCGTGTCCTTCATCGTGGTAGCGATTGAGATGCTGTAATGCCAGACCCATTCTTTGCATTTTGTGTTGTGGGTCAGCACTGTTCACAGACTTTGTGAAAACCTAACCTGTCATGCATTATGAGGTAGGCCATCCCGTGTGAACACGCCTGGTTCCGACAGCAGCCCAAAGAATTTTATGCTGCTAGTTTTCAGGGGCTTGTGAAATGATGGGACAAGTGCCTCGATGTACAGTGCGATTATGTTGAGAAATAAAAGCATTTTTCAAATCAGTACCCTTATTTGTTTAAGTTCTATATCCATTTGTAACTTACTTATTGACTTATCTACGTACAATGCCATATGGCGTCACTTCTCAGCCTTGATATTCACAGACATGAGAGCCCGGAATAATTTAATTATTTTCACTGTGGACTTCAGGAAAATGTCTTAGGCACTCAGTGGATGACTGAAGTACTTCGCAGCATGCAAGTCTAAACATTGTCTGTCTTCAGCTCTCATGCTTAATGTAATGCTTCATGCCTCTCTGAGCTGCATCTGCTTTCGCATTATTTAAACCTATAAATTAAGAAAGTATAAAGAATTCTTACAGCCTGAACACATCAAATGTGACCCGAATGTAGCTGTTTAATTATCATATTGTACAAAGAATCATCGCATTTAAAGAAGTGATCATACTTGACAAGTAACAATCATACCTTATGAACACCTATCATACTCTAAAACAACAATCATACTTTACAAACACTCAATATGTAACAATACAACTTTATTTACAGCTATCATAGGTATAATTGAGAAAGTCATGCTTGTACAGTAATTCATAGGTTTGTGTGGAAATAAAGGCAGAGAAATCTGAATATACAAAGTGGTTAAAATATGAACGGGACTGTTTTTAAGACCATAATTGCCAAACACTTACTTGCCCATGTCAGTCTTCAACGTACTCCCCTCCGGAGTGAACACATATTTATGTATATTCATGTCCCATTACTAAAATACAGGTCAGAACTGATAAGATTGTTAGTGAATCTTGTACATTTTGTGACTGTCCCAGAATTGGGTAACACCAGTAAAAACTACTTACTTACTTACTTACTCATGGAGCTGAGCCCTTCTTGAGGAGCCGCCAATTCTGCAGCTACTCAAAAATTTCGCAGCATTTTATGGAACCCGAAGATTCATCACCGTGTACACAAGAGCCCTCCACTGGTCCCTATTCTGAGCCAGATCTATCCAATTCATACCATCCCATCCTATCTCTCTAAGATCCATTCTAATATTGTCCACTCACCTACGCCTTGGTCTCCCTGTGGTCTCTTTCCTTCTGGCTTTCCAACCAATATCCTATACGCATTCCTCGTCTCCCCCATTCGTGCTACCAGTAAAAACTGCTTCCACTATAAACCTTGGCCTTCTTGTGGAAGTATAGATCCAGGTTTTCTTAACCTTCGGCACTAGCTATAGTCGAATGGTCAGCTTCACACTCCGATCGCTTTAATCATGCGGAAAACCCAAAGTTACCGTCAGGTGGGATCAGAGTTGGTCTTCACGCCATTGCGAACATAGAAGTGTCCACTTCCGCCAGAAATCGAAACTCCGTCTCCTGCAGCACATTCAGCTTCTAGACTAGTCGTACACTGAGTAACTGGGACCAGATTATCCACGGATACTTGCAGAAAACACTGTGTCACGTGTTAACATACTGCCACTGAAATGGGGTCAAAGTTAAAAAAAAATCCTTTCAAACTTTGGCGAAGTCGGTATGTGACAACGAGAGTAAGCAATCAGAAATAATTAAAAGATGAACTTCAGGGCTGCATAAATTCTGAAAATGGTTCCTACCATTCATTTAAGAAATTCTGTCCTGCCTAAAAACCCAAAATTTAAGGTATCAACAACTGAGATTTTATTTGGAAGAAAGCATGGGACAGACGAGAAATGTACGTAAAATTTTAATTTAAAATATTAATGGAAAAGACCACATGGAAGGCCTAGTTGTAACTAGGAGAAAAATATTAATGGTAAAAAGCTCTCCCTGTAACAGGCCGTGGAGACCCATTGGGTTTTGAGATGTCGAGGCTCCCACATTTTCTAGAAAACCGGCTAACAGATGGCGGTAAGATTGTCAGTCTTACGCGCCAGCCGTCCTTTACCCGCCAGCAAGATTCCTAGGACTCATTTTTGTTAGAGGCTGCGTCGACTCCAGGGCCATAGTGCGGCTGGAAGGATTAGGTAAATTTAAAAACCCACTTTATTGGGACTTGAACCTGCGACCATCCGGCAGAGTGCATGAACCAACTACGCTACAGCATACCCTCCTGAAAAAATATTAAAATTAGTATAAATAAAGAAATAGGTTAAGAGAAAGTTGGCTGAATTTGTCAAGGTCACACGTGGTCCAGTGAACCTGGGAACGAACTTTCGGTTTCCATATAAGATGGGGATTTTACTGTCTTGATGGAGGGTTTACCATATACTTAAGATAGACTTCACTTCATGGTAACGTCCCCCCCCCAAAAGAAAAGATAACGAGCTTACTGGTTCAATGTGACTTACTGCAAAATATTCGCTGAGTTAGGAACCACCTGTTGAATAAGACATGGGCACCTGTGGATCACAGATTTTTGTTGTGTGTTGAAACCGCTACCCCATTAAAATAAAAATGTAATTAAGCATATATTTATCTGTTTATTTACATGTAAAACAATCTCCATATACATGTAAATATTCATTACCTGTCTTCTAAAAAGCAACCCGTTTCCTTACGTGTCATTTATTTGTGAAAAACTTTAAAAAATGGGTTACATCGTAAAATAAAGCTTTAGAATATGAAAATCGTTTATACTAGATGCTGAAAGTGGTGTAGTGCGTCCTCTGCAACGTTGTGCCCGAGTTATCCTGTGTTGCCCCACGCTGTTGGAACCGGCAACCCCTTTCATTGTTTCCTCGTGAGGCAACAGTTTGTAACATGTCTCTACACTATCCTTTTTGCAGTTCTTTTTTCAAAACATAATACCATGAACTCAACTAATTTTTCTCGTGAGAGTGCACACCAGATGTCTCTCTTCTGAGAGTTTTGTGGAGTTTCGTTGTATTCATGGGGTTCTCTGCCCTAAACACAGTATATTTTTGTGAATTAACTTGCCGTTAACATGAAACCAGGCTTCGCCTGAATAGAATACATTATCTAGGCGTGTGCTGTTGTCTTGTATGAAATTTAAGAACCATTGACAACACAGCATTTGCGAAACTGAGCCTGTAGGGCCTAATTCTTACATAACGTGAACACGGTATGACCGTAGTTTAAGATATTTGATGTTCTACGCGCAGATTTCAAAGTAATTTCATTTTAAAAAAATTGTCTTCTGGGATCTGGCGCCGTGTATTCTTTGTTTCAGCCGACATTTCGGAGGAACGTATCGCCTCCATCTTCAGGGCAGGTGAATTGCCTTGTGAATACAGAGAGCAGCTGGCAATTCACCTGCCCTGAAGATGGAGGCGATACGTTCCTCCGAAATGTCGGCTGAAACAAAGAATACACAGAGCCAGATCCCAGAAGACGACTTTCTTCATAGTCATCGCCGTGATAACCTCAAAACTTACATAATTTCATTTTGTTGTGCAAGTTCTTTTGAAGATGTGTTATGTTGCAGCAAAGTGATAGTGAGGCACGTTGTCTCCATGCACTCCAGTTTCCCTTGTCAAATCGCATTCCACCGATTGTTTCACGATCACCATCATCTGGGGATGGTACAACAGGCCAATTAGTGCCGCGATAGTCTCATCCCATTAATAATAATAATAATAACAACAGCCTGTGGAGGCGAGACCCAGTAGCTAATACCTACGGTTCTATAGAACACACTATCCCATTATTGCGTGAAATAAAGAGCGCATTTCAATTTATGCTTCTGTGAATAACCTTTCATCTTTGAACCAGAAATCCGTCCTTCTAAGGTTGGATAGAAATCTGGTATATTTTTAAGTATATCCTTTCCAGAATTTAGTTAGATTTTATCTAGTATTATCGTAAAATAATAGAGCCTTATCAACACCATTAACCACTGGCAATTAAAATTTACAGCAACATTGTACGAAATGGAGTTACATACATACATACATACATACAGCTTTTAAAGCACCACACTTAATTATCTACAGAAGATTTGGGTAGTTTACCAAACCGTGGTTACAGATTGCGTTTCTACGGAATTAATCAGAGAGATACTTTTTTTAATTGCTAGTGGGGTGGGACTAAGTCCCTTGTACTGAGGCCACTTTTGGCCTATTGTACCAGCCCCAGATGATAGGTGAGGGTGATTGTGGAGCAATTGGTAGAACGAAGATTGGCAGGGGAAACCGAAGTACTCGGAGAAAACCAGCCCCAGCGCCACTTTGTCCACCACAAACCCCACTTGACCAGACCCGGGAGATAGATACATTTACTCGTTTCCTGCAAAATAATCCTATAAACAAAATCGTAGTATACTTAGAAAAATAATCAAAGGGGAAATCGCCAGCCTCAAGTTCAAAAGTTGTATTATTAGTGTAAATAATAATGGGTTCACGAACAAGTTGTTTCAGGCGGTAAATCTTTTGAATTGTTTTTGGAGGCGCCAGGTTCGAATTTCAGTCGGGATACTGACTACACAACTGAATTGTTCCTCTGTCCTTCCAGCAAAGAGAGGGATAATACCTTGAAATAGCCCACGGCCGCTTCCTTCCAATGTTTTCCTGTTCATTAATCGCTAATCCTATCATTCGACAATATATAGTTATATAGACTGAGCTACAGATAGTATCGTTAAATGAGTAGCAGAGAAAATGGTGGGTCTGCAGCACACACATTTTCACTCATTGCTGGAATCTCTTCAACAGCGCCTCAAACGTCAACTTAGAAGGAGTGGAATTTAATTCTCATGTTAGTACTCGTATATTCCACTCGCCAGACGTAATAGTCTCGCTGCCACGAGTTTCTTATTCTTAAAACACTCATTTCTTTCACAGTAGATTCAACTGTTATACCGCCATGGTTAAATTCCTCATGGCTTTGTTTTTATAACTGGACGTGCAGCCTGAACACCTAAATTCTAAGGTAACTTCAATGTGCAACAGTATATCCCTTCTCTTTGACAATATTGTTCACTGATTTGGAACCCTTGCAACTCCTTTTTATTTACTCTCTCGTAATAAAGAGCCCACTAAAGCCTAAACTGTCTCCAGCTACAGTCTGGAAAGCAATAAAGACTGATTTGTAGCCGCCGATGTGAATACTCCCTCACCTAAATCACATTCGCTGTTGTACTCACGTTATAAATCATTGAATCAGAAGCAGTTGTTCTTTGTCTTGTCCAGTAGAACATTTTGAAGATCGTCATTGAGTTGTTCATACGTATCGTAAAAGAAAAAAGGACCAAAATTCAAGTAAACGATTAGGACTTTGAAATCTCTGACTTCTGTCAAATTAATTGTTTCAACAAAACCGACACATTAGTTAAAATATCAGTTGATTCTTATTTGAATTCAGCGTGTCGAGGTTATGTCCTGTCTGGTTAACAGAATGAAGTTTGACTATCTTTGTGAAATATGGTTAACAAGCCTGCTGCTGTTGGAAATGAATTCAACAATATTTAAGGAGACCACAAAATTAAATAATTTGGGGGACTGATATAAGTGACAAATTTCATTTTCATTAAATACGCGTCCAGTCTTTTACTCAGTGTTTCTGCCACAGAAAGCTGGCTATACAATTTCATCTGATGTTTGAGTCAAGAATGGTTGCAATTTAACCTCTGTGCCTCTTTGACTCTGTTGTAGCAAGGACGCAAGAAGGGTGGACAATTTGTTGGCCGAAATGTGGACAGGTTACCTCGAAAATTCCAGCCAATAGCTCTAAGGCCGAGTGAAAGGCTCTCGCCAATTTAGTATTTGGAAGTAAAATCATTTATAGCTAGAATACGATTTTTTTCTATAAAGTAACTTAGATCGAAGTGCAGCTCGATGTATCGACAGTCGCATAAAACCGGCGCAGTTAAATCGAATGTCAGACTTTACTCGATTCACGCAAAGCTCTTCTGATACTGGTCAACTAGTCCAAGGTAAAGATAAAGTTGTCCGTATGCTTAACTAATTAAGCACTACGCCATGAATGCCTATGGGGGAGTGGATTTATAGAGCCACATCTTCTTGACCTCGGCACTATTTGGAGGTGAGTGGTGAGCTTCACGTCCCGGCCGTTTTACTCCCGAGGAAATAGTCCCCGGTACCCATTCGATAGGAGGTTGAGTGAACCCAAGAGCCGGTCTAAATGACGTGGAAAAAAGAAAATTCTTGATCCTATCGGGACTCGGAACTCCGACCCCTCGGTAGAGCAGACCGTAGCCAGGACGACAGAGGGGTGAGGGAATCAAATTCTTTTCTGTACAACAGTGTCGTTGCATTCTAGAAGAAACTGCATTCGTGTTCTAACACGCTGTCAGTATCTCAGGCTACATGGCGTCGAGTGAGATGAATAATACTAATTCAATTCAATTCTTGTTTATTAACAGCCAAGATTCCAATTACAAAGTTAGCACAAGTAAGAAGAAATAAACAACAAAACATTTACAAACAGAAAACGAAACGAAGCAGTTTGTATATCAGGAGGAGCAGTAATAATAATAATAATAATAATAGTTCCATTAAAATATATTAAAAATTTTTAACGGCTTTTCTTGATAATATTTTATAAAAATAAATCTTAATTATTATAATGTTAAATGTATTCAGTGTGATTACATGATTGTAATTGTGATTTCTCGGTGCAAAATGGATGGTATGATCACAGTAATGAAAATACTATTATCGCCTTTATGTTAAACTTCCTTTGTAGTCTGTGTATGTGTCTCTCTCGTGTGTCACTCTTCTGCTTGTGGTTACTTTAAATGTATCCTTTGTGCTGTTGAATAAACACGCAAATAAATGTAGAATTGAACTGAATTATTTAAAACGTTTCGTGTAAAATGACATCTTTGTTCGCAGGCACTCTAATATATGAATTGAATTTTATTTTACTGTTTTTGAGGACGTTGCACAGAAACTGGGGGATGGAATTTCTTGCGATACGCTTGCTCCAAGGACCGGAAAGTGTTGGGAGGATAATATTAAGTTGTGAGGATGGGAAATGTATGGAACCACCTCAGGATCTTGTCCAAGGAAGAAATTTGATATCAGAGATGTTGAACTTTCAGTTTCACGCGCGGACCGCTTAACTTCGGGGAAATATTCCTCAGTACCTATTCAACAGGAGGCTGGGAGGTCTCCAGTGCCTGTCCGGGAAGTCCGGAAGCTGTGGAAAAAAGAAAAATCTCAGATCCCTGCCGAGAATTGAGTACTGACCGTTCTGACCGTAGTTCGTCACTATACCGACTGAGCTATCTTAATAAAATTCAGTTTTGGCGTCCAGTACGCCAATTGATGTATGTAACTCTTTTATTTGTACCTGATATTTCAGTAACGACTAAAAGAAATTTGAAACCACTGGCATTAAACTAACAACTGCGCTGTTCGGTTGGAACTGAGCCGCCTGGAACCCGACGTGGGTACTCTCCGTTCTTTGTAGGAAATCCGTTTTTTTCCTGTTTACAGAATCGTTCACTTAAGAGGCCGTACACTCACAACTTATGGCCCTCAGAGAGGAATGCAGCACGAAAAGGTTTAAACGAACTTCGATGGCTTTGGTTAATATTTCGAATTTCTGTTTTAAAAATATGCAAATGGCATTTCAGCCTTTATCTGGATTCAGAGCCTCTTGGAACTATTTGTCTCTAATAAATTAAACATACATCCATTACCCTATTTTACTCTGTAGGTTCTACATTAAGGGATTTAGTTGCGTTATTCATGCTGAAACGCACGGAACATAAGAGTCTCCACCACGCCATGTGTCTTTAGTAGAAGTGGGAGGCGTGGAAAAGCTCTCTGTTCCAAAATTCACTTGTTTCTAAGCTGGATAAAACGCAGTGGCGGCTGGTATACTAGGCTATTTGTGTTGCCCCTTTTAGGAAAATGCACGTCATTAACAATACAATAAGAAGCAGAAAAAGCTTAATAAATTCGTATTGTTTTTCGTCATTCTATTTCCAGTTTTCCTCATCCGAGCGGTCTTGTTTCCAGCCACCACACTACGAAGAGGTACAAGTGGACATGTGGCTTCAAATGCGCTTACTTTAGACTTCATCAGTAAGGTGGAGGTAAGTGGGTAGCTTCAAGCGCCGGCCTTTTTATCTTCAGAGATGTAGCCACTTTGTACTCGCTAGATACTGGTTCGTGGAGTCATCCCTAGATGTTACTGCAGTGGTCCCCACTCCCATGCCTACCAGCAATTGTCTGAGGAAAGTTTAACCTTATACGGCAGACAACCTGCAAGATATTTAAGTTGCGGGTTTCGGTGGGAAATGAAATGTAATATTTCTTACAAGACAATTGAACATATACATATGTTACGATTCATACGTAGTGTATGCAGACAAGAGCATTGTGTTTGGTCACCTTCAGAGCCGCCGAGACAGCCGCAGCAAAGAAAAATCTATGGAAAAGAGACAGAAGGATTAGAAAGATAGGCGTAATCGGGAAAGTCTTAGAGAATTTGGGGTGCATTTGCAGCAATGGAGCCGGTCACGGTAGCCGAGCGGTCTAAGGCATGTACTGTCTTCGCTCGCTTGGAAACCGGGATCGTGGGTTCGAATGCCACTCAGTGCATGGATGTTTAGTTTGTGTGTGTGCGTTTTTCTGTGTTTGTGTACAGGTAGAGGCCTTGCGACGAGCTGATCACCCGTCCAAGGAGTCCTACCGTATGTGTAAGATCTAGAAAAACCGAAGTGAACGGAGAAGTTCATGGAGGTAGGCCTAGGCCCAATGGGGCTGTAGTGCCAAGGAAGAAAATTGCAGCAAGGGACTGATGTCAATCATAGAGCGTAAATTTCAATTCCCCACATGGTTTCCAACCAAAATTTCATATGCACTTCTTGTTTGCTCACAGTATATTTGTCAATTTAGAACTCCTTGTTTAAATCACACTAAAAGTTTTGGCGAAAAAATATTAATTATTAATTATGTGATTTTGTCATTCTTCTATTATAACATTTCACTTATTTTCCAAATAATATGAACATGCTTCTCCAATCAGAGCGAAAAGTCGTGCATTTCACACAATCTTATGACAGTTTAATTTTAATCAAAATTTAAATTCGTGATATTTGGATAAACGGTAGGGTCGAGGAAGGGTAGTTGAGTTTTCAGGTTACAGGGACTCTCAAGAAAATTTTTGTACGTGTACATGTAATTCTTACATCTTTCTATTTCGTACTTATCAGGTATTAGTTATCATCATTAACCGCCACTGGTATTCATGTTTTAATGTCGACACTAGTGACATCTTCGAAAAGAAGATCGGAAAGTTTCCTTACTAAACGGCTTCCCATGAGTCCCAAGCAAAGTGTAGTTGCAATTCGTGACCGTGTTTGACAGTGAGATGTGCCCAGTTGTATGCATAGTTCGCTTCACTCTTATAGATGAGGGTCCACCAAAGTAAGTTGCATTTGCTATTTCATTTGCAAGTACTTTAAATTAATTTACATTGAAATTAATTTGATACCTATTTGAATTTATTTACTTGTTAAGAGAAAATATTAATTTGGAGGTTTTCAACGTTTACAGTTATAAAAAGAAGGAACCTTGTCATTTTCATGGACGCTTTCTGAAATTCAAGGTATTTTTAGCTTAGCTGAATGTTATGAACCGAATATTTATGATTAATAATTATTTGAATCATGTATAAATTAACATAAAACCTCTTCAGATTCTGTAGGCCTATAAATATTATAAATTAAGCTTGCAGTAATTAATTGGATAAAATTCCGAGTTTATGGCCATTTCTTCGCCGTTTACAAGTAACGCTTTTCAGAATAAATTTGTAGCTCGACAGACGTGACTTAATTTATAATAACGCGAAGTATAAATAAACAAGAAGCACTGGTCGCAGAATTCCTATAGATCTATATTTTTTTTGCAGTAGTTTGCATATGCAGTTCTTAAGAGAATAAGAGTTACATATACGCCACTTGTTTTATTACGATTAGGAACATAGTTATAGTAAACAGGATCCTCGTCGATATTTAATAATTGTTTTCTAAGAAAAGAAATCAAACATCGTGGCTCCCATGTAGCTGACTTGCTCACCGTATGTACCAGTTCGAATCCGGTACGGATATCCAATTCCGGTGCAAGCAGACTGTCTCTTCGCTTGCTAATTTTCTTATTTTTCCTTCTACCCTGAAGATTGAGGCGATACGTTCCTCCGAAACGTCGGTTAACACCACATCTACACGGTGCTACATCCCAGGAGACTGCTTTCTTCATAGTCACCGCCGTGAAAACCTCAAATCTTACATGATAGGATTTGTTTATTATATGTTACAAGTTTCATAAGGATCCGTTCAGTTGCTCTGAGTAGAGGGAAGAACAACACAGGATAAAAATAGGAAGTTGAAAAATTAGGCATCAAGGGAGAATACTGCTCTCTAGAAAACAACTTAATTACATCACTGAAGTTTTGAAAAATCCACTGGATACAACCATACGCGTTCCCTTCCAGTGTAACGGTAGTGACTCTTGGTGAAGTTAGAGGCATGTTTTTGCAACTCTTCGTTGCGAACTCTCGAGAAACGAGTTGCATTGGTCATCAGCAGGAAGGAGAAGGAAACTTACACATAAAGGGAAAATACGCACTTGTTTGTCTACTCTGTGTTGTAACGTAGAGACATATGAACCGGAAGGAGCTCAAATGCTACATTTTGCTTTATTCTACACACGTTAGTTTCTGATGAATGTTGCGCGGTAGGAAAGAATGTTGAAGGCGGTATAGAGTTCTGTGTGCATTGTAATGTGTTGGAAGATACTGCTGCATATTTACAGATCTATCGGTGTGCATATGAAACATACAATATGAAAATATGCAAATAACATGTCCATATTTTGCAACGTTCTGGTAGTATAATAGAGCTACAAACAAATGAAGGTGCCATTACAAAACATAGGAGTGTTCATGCAGCTGCGACTTCACCCTCTTACATTAATAGCAAAGTATTCGACTAACAATTTTTAGCATATTTCCTTTCTTTAAAAAATAAAATTAGGCTCATGAAATCACCTTTTTGTCCGTCTGCCCGTCCGTTTATCTGTCTCTGGCTGTATATGCCTATGCTCCTAATTTTGTTACGAGGCATATGAGATCACCTTGCTGTCTGTGTCTTTTTGTGTCTCCCCTAATATTTTCGTTTTCTATGAGGTCCGCATAACCGGCCGGGGTGAGTATCTGACCACTCACTTTCAACTACCGACGAGGTTGAGAGAATGTGGGTCGATGAGCCATACGCCTTCATGCCCTAGTGCTTAATTAGTTAAGTACAGGGGCAACTTTATCTTTTTTACCTTTATGAGGTCTGTATCAAAGGAAAGTATACGATTAGTTCTTCCCAGAACTTCCTGTTGTAGAGGTGGTATTATAAAATCTAATTTACGAAATGAATGAAAGAATCCTGAATAGAAAGCACAGGTCTTGTGTTACCACTGCATATTATTCTAGTTCTACAGCTCTGTTACTGTCTTTGTTTCTATTTATGTGAGGACGTAGAGTTTCTGCCTACATTACAAGTAAATTTGTTGAATATTACCTGAAGGTTTATTACCGTCGCCATGTTTGTAATTACTGATTTGTAAACAGAATTTAAGCCGGTCATGGTAGCCGAGCGGTCTAAGGCATGTGCTGTCTCCGTTCGCTTGGAAACCGGGATCGTGGATTCGAATCTCACTCAGGGCATGGATGTTTAGTTTGTGTGTGTGCGATTTCTGTGTTTGTGTGCAGGTAGAGGCCTTGCGACGAGCTGATCACTCGCCCAAGGAGTCATACCGAATGTGTAAGATCTAGAAAAACCGAACTGAACGGAGAAGTTCAAGGAGGTAGGCCTAGGCCCACTGGGGCTGTAGTGCAAAGGGGGGGGGGAACAAAATTTAAAGCATAATATTTAAGCATGTGTATGGTGTGCCTCCTTCTGAAACTGTGTATGGCTGGCTACCTTCAATAGTTCATTAGTCATCTCGCACAGCCGTCAAGTTATTTTACATTCTACAAAAAATTACCCCTACAAGACTTACATCTTATACGAAGATCTCTTTCCACGCGTCATTTCAGAACTCTGAATTGTATGACGCTAATGCCGTTCTTACTCCAGAATTTTGCGCGAACGTCATGTGAATTTCTGCAGGAAATTATATAAAAAAAAGAAAAAAGATGACGTCGAAGTGGACTGCAATGCCATCAGATTCGTATGACCTGTTGTGAAATTCGGTCAACTGACACAATTGTCATGATTTCATGATTGTCAGGTTCATATTTTGAGAAAATATTTAACACAATTATACAGAATATGACGAACTGGTCTGGCTTTATCGAACTTTTTCCTACTTTAACACATAATAATTATGATAATTGTGATTACAACGAAAATTTAGCTTATTCTGAAAGTGGCTTCTGTTTCTACGTGTAAATTACAATGTATTATCGCAGATGCAAATTTAAGGAGAAAGTAACTGTTAAAGAAGGCCGCGCCATAGCTCAAGCGGTTAGTCGCTGGCTTCCCACTGCGGCGGCCCGGGTTCGATCCCGGGTCTGGTCAAGTGGGATTTGTGGTGGACAAAGTGGCGATGGGGCAGGTTTTCTTCGGGTACTTCGGTTTCCCTGCCAGTCTTCATTCCACCAATTGCTCCACAATCACCCTGACCTATCATCTGGGGCTGGTACAATAGGCCAGAAGTGGCCGCAGTACAAGGGACTTAGTCCCACCCCACTAGCAATAAAAAAATAATAGGTTTACTAGTTCTTACACATTCGGTAGGACTCCTTGGGCGGGTGAACAGCTCGTCGCAAGGCTACCTGTACATAAACACAGAAAAACGCGCCCGCACGCGCCACACAAACACTGAACATCCATGCCCTGAGTGGGATTCGAACCCAAGGTCCCGGCTTCCGAGCGAGCGAAGACAGTGCATGTCTCAGACCGCTCGGATACCGTGACCGGCAAATCGTTAATTAACCTGCCAATTATATATTTATGAATTTTCTGAAGTCCCGTTTGTGTTTCCTTTCTAATTTTTCCCCCCTCTTTTGGCGTACTGAATGTTCTTTTCCTTCTGTAATGCTGCATTCTCCCTTTGTTGCAAGTCTTTGCATGATTCTACAGGAAGTGTACGTTGGTTAAAGCAGCTCTGTTTACACTTACTTGTCCACATTGTAAATCACCTCTCGTGTATGTCTGTATATCATCTTATTCCAACCAGTCTCTCTAACATTACTGTCAAAATCTGATGCTACTATTTGTAGAGCAGTTAATGAGACATAACGCACCTTATGAGCTACCAGGAACTGGACTGTCTTGCAGCTGTTGTCAGTTTAGCACAAATAATGTAATTTACAAACGAAAACCCTGTACATTATGTGGTTGCAAGTCTCCATTTTCCTTGTTACCATCTGATCAAAGAAACAGTTATAAACGAAAAGAAAAAACAGAAACGGAAGAGTAACAATAGACGCTTCACAAGAGAACGTAAAGGGGTAACAAGAAGGCTACTATACGGGTTATAAACTTTCCCGAGCTAAGGAGAAGAGCAGAAATCTCAAGTCATCCTGTCTTTACGGCTCTGTTTAGCTTCCTTTTCCGCAACAAATATTGGACCGAATTTTCGTTCCAAGGCCTATTAGACTTCTTGATCTCTCTTCCTCTGTCGGGCTGCCAAGTCTTTCCGTAGGATTCTACTGTACACTTGCCATGTTGAACTTTGTTAGTACTGCCCGGCTTCTCAGGTGCTGCGTGATTTCTTGGATCATATTTTCTTTTCCTAGACATTCTCTAATAATGTGTATTTATGTCAACCGTCTTACAGTGCACACAATTTCACCTTTCTCTTCACTTTTACACTACATGTTTCAGCGCTAATGTGCCATCTTCAGGTGTGTCTCTATGCACGTCAAACTACTGCACTGCATGCCATGACGTCTTCATTCTAAAATGACTAAAATGTGTATTCGTCATGTATAAGAATAAATTCTAATTACTAAAGCCTTTCAGGATTCGTCATCCATATGTTGTATCTCAAATACGCGAATCACGCCAGTCCTCCTCTGTGGGAGCACTCTTCCTACATTCATGTGTGTATTCGCGTATTTGAGATACGACGTAAGGATGACGAATCTTGAAAGGTTTTAGTAATTAGAATTTATTGTTATACATGACGAATACACATTTTAGTCATTTTAGAATGAAGACGTCATGGCATGCAGTGCAGTAGTTTGACGTGCATAGAGACACACCTGAAGATGGCACATTAGTGCTGAAACATGTAGTGTAAAAGTGAAGAGAAAGGTTAAATTAAATAAAAGTGTGCACTGTAAGACGGTTAACATAAATACACATCATGGACATGAACCTGTGCAACAGGACTCTAAAATATAACATTATTAATAGTTCTCTAATAACACTGCAAGTTGTCGAAAGAACGTCTTGCTACATGGAATACATAAATATTGCTGAATTTCTTAATGATGACTGTTATTACAATTTTAAGATTTGTAGCATATTTTTGTTTGTAAAACTTCAACGGATTATTTCTGTATCCGAGAAATCAATGACCGAATATGGACCCGTTTCTTTTGCTATAATTTCCTGAATTCTTCAGCCAGTTCTGTGTGATTTGTTATCTTTGTTTCCATGTTACCGCAATGTTGCTTAACTGCTTCCTGCCGCGGACCTAGTGCAGACCATCCAGACATAAGACATACACTGTAATCTTGCCAATATGACGGTAACAAGGCTACTGAAGCAGTGTGGAGGTGAAGCGATAGAGATTTTAGATGCAATTCGAATGCTCATTCCCACTTTATTAATTACTAGACGCCTGTGCAGAAAAATCTGCATTGAAATTAACAAACTATTTCTGTTAATCGTTGTTACTGCTTAAATGATTTCTGTTTACTCCGACCCAAATACACGTCATTTTCGTGACCTTTAGAATACAAGCCTTATGGGACAAGCTGTAAAAGAATACAGCACTCCCGAATTTGAAGGGTAGTCTAAAATTTCACATACATGAAACTGCAGAAAACTACTTATAATTAGTGGAAAATATTACCAGGTTGTCTTAAAAACTAATTAAAAGGGAAACACTACACGTCATATTCTACTGCGAACTTCAGTTCTTTCGGACTAGATCCTTAACAGAAACTTATTAAAAATTGCACGTATATCCCGTGTTGCAGTACAAAGTGTCTTTCGGAATAGTACAAACTTAAATTTATCTTATCGTCACGTGTTGGGTGGTACGCGTGACGAAAATAACAGGTTCTACGTATATGTCGGATGATTGAATCTCATGGAGGACAATTCGATCACTTGTTATAAATATACTCTTTCAGCTATAACTCAAATTGCACATTTCCGAACACATGGTGATATGGACATTTGTTCTTGTTTCGTTATGTGAAACTCGTTCCCAGGTTTTCTCCCCACCTTTCAGTTACTCTCTGTATGTATAGTACACTAATATTGCTCGTGCTACTCAAGTTACTATGTACATGTCTGAGCAGGTAAATTTCACTGCAAGTTCAGAAAATATATATATAGCGTAAAAATAAGTAAAGCTACCCCTGTACCAGGCCGTGAAGACGTTGAGGGTCCCATATTATCTACACAATCGGCTCGAAGATGGCGGTAAGGTTGTCAGCCTTACGCGCCGGCCGCGCTTTACCTCCCAGGAAAATTATTTAATTAATTCCTGGTACTCATTTCTGTTAGAGGTTGAGTCGACGCCAGGGCCATAGTGCGGCTAGAAGGATTAGGTCAATTGAAAAAAATCCAATGACCTCATCGGGACTTGAACCCGCGACCTTCCGGCCTGTAGTATAGCCCCTCAACCAACTACGCTACTGCGTGCCCCATGTATATAGCGTATTACTTCTAATATAAGACGCCCTCGAATTTAAGACCCATCCAGTTTTTGAATTTGGGTTTTAGAAAACAACTTAACAAAGGTGCACATTTCTCGAAATTAAGATGAATCTCAGTTTTTCAATGGAGAAATATTGTGTAAAATTTACGTCTTATATAGGAAGTATGGTTATGTTAAGTAACTTGCAGTTATTGCTCTCAAGCAAGTCACTTCCTTTCCATTCAGAAATCTATTCTTTAGGGGGTCTCTAAAGGTTCGGCCACACAGAGCGCTACGCTATGTTCGCTACGTATGCTACGTACGCTGTGTACACTCTGCCACGCAGGTAACATAGCGAACATAGCGTACGTAGCGCTCTGTGTGGCCGAACCTTTATACTGTCTCAGGTTATATCTGTTAGAACAAATCGACACTACAAATTTAGCTTGAGTAGATCGGTTGGTGTAGCATCGCATTACTGCAATCACCTTTACGACATTTCTGAGATCTCTTGTGAAAGAGACATTAGACGATTGATCAGTTTGAGTTAGGTATCCGAAGTTACCATGGTAACCAGGGATCTAAGCCCAGGGGGGTGAAGGACGGTGGGGGAAATGCTTGTGAGCGCACAAGCTCCTTGCCTGGAGGTACATGGCTGGGTTAGAAGCCGCGGGCAGTTAGGGGCACTCCGCCCCCCGGGCTGAACTTGAAGAGGGGATTCCCAGACGACTGTGTTTCTTAGCAATTTCGTTTGCAGTCTGTTATTTTACAATTTTGTAAAAAAAGTATGACTATTAATCTGTATGTTATTTTCGAACGCTACTATAGCTGAATAGATTGTGTCACTTGAAGTTCAGAATATGAACTTTTTTGTTATTTAATGATGTTACTTCAACCTAATATTTCATCTGGCTACCATTTCCCTTTATTTCTACTCAGAATGGCAGGGTTTGTTTCCAAAAGAGACTCATCTTGCTAATAAATTTTAATTAATTTCTCTGGTGATGATGCTTGGGCTTAGCTTGTAGTGGATGATAATATGAGTGTTGTATTGTTCTTCAGTATGAAGTTGCAGCGATGTGGTCCTAAGGGCAGACATATTTTCTTTTAGGTCGAATGAGCCATAATATTAGACTATTTGGCCCTTTTAGTCATGAATTGTTTATAAAATTAAAAATTACATGTTTTAAAACAGCAAGCCGGTCACGGTAGCCGAGCGGTCTAAGGCATGTACTGTCTTCGCTCGCTTGGAAACCGGGATCGTGGGTTCGAATCCCACTCAGGGCATGGATGTTTAGTTTGTGTGTGTGTGCGTTTTTCTGTGTTTGTGTGCAGGTAGAGGCTTTGCGACGAGCTGATCACCCGCCCAAGGAGTCCTACCGAATGTGTAAGATCTAGAAAAACCGAAGTGAACGGAGAAGTTCATGGAGGTAGGCCTAGGTCCACTGGGGCTGTAGTGCCGAGGAAAAATAAAAGCAGCCTATGGTTTTTACCTCGAAAAGTATGTGAATAAAAGTTTCCTTCGTTGTTTGTTATTCTTCGCTTACAGGCTTAAGTGTCTCTTCTATCTCGCAATTATCTCTCTATATTTTTCTTGATCGTCCCAATAACCTTCTTTCCTGTAGTCTGCATTTGGTTACTAATTCTATAATAGCCTCAGCATCTGAAACGGCTATAAACTCATCGCTTCTATTTTCCATTCATTCTGCATGACAAGCTTCGGAACTAATGGATTGTAGAACTGCATATTGTGTTCAAGTGAGGTAAATTTGTTGTATATCATTTTATTGTAAATTTGTATGTTTTATAGCAAACAAAGAGACCAGGAGTCTTAATGTCTAATAACGCATATAACCGAAAAAAACAGGCATATACAATACTGCATGTTATGTGTTCTGCGTACCAGTTTTCTCTCATATCGCCCTGTAATTAATTTAAAATTTAACTTTTAGTTCGGCTCTATTATCAACACTTTAAGAGCCTCAGTCAAGCCACTATGCCCACCTTCTTAAAAACTGTAAATTGTAATTAATGCAGAATGATATGACGATGTCATTATGGAATAAAAAATTGATGATAACGCGATTAGTGACTGCATATGGCATCCTACGGTCTGAAATAACCTCTAAAACTTCAGTAAGTATGTCTGCCTTAAAACATGGAGCATACTCGATAGCATAGCAAAGCTTGCATTTGAGAGACTTCAATGTAAAACATATTTAGATTTATTCGAGAGCATTAATAAACAGTTTACTGCATAAGATAGCAAGAATATCTGCCATGTCTATATTTTTAAATCCATTTTCTTAATTTAAGAGCTGTTTACATTTTACAAGTATATAAACCCCGAAGAATTCTAGGTTTTGTGAGAAGCGCATGGAGCAAACGTTGTATTTCCTCGTAGCTTCATAAACAATAAAGTAAAGCTCGTGGGCACTATTTCTGGAGCAATGTTCACAAGCAGCCTCTATCGGGAATGACAACGGAGTCTTCTCTTGAGACAACGTTCCGTTGTGCTCAAGTTTATCGTTCCAGGCTCCTGGGAGCTGAAGGTCTCTGTACAATTAATCCTGACATTTAGGTTTGGGCAGAAATCATCTTCGAACTGGAAATGTTTTGATTCCCTGTTTAAACGCGTACTTAACAGAACTCGTTCATTTTGATTTCTCATACCTCACTGACCTTGATATTTTTTATTGCACACGAGGCGCGAGATGCAAAATATACGCACAGCATAAACATTTTGTCACGTTGCTCACGTAAGACATAAAAATGGTGTATTTTCAAGAAGTGTTATTTTTACTCTATTTTTGTTTGAAATGTTTATTTTTGCCACCAGTATTTAAATAGCTATACTCATTATCTGATTTTGTAATATGCACGTTATTATTGTTCGAGTTTAACTCAAACTGTAATATTTCAACAAATTTTGGTAAAATTCCGCAATATAAAATTTAATTAAAATACATTCGAGAGTTCTGGATACCGATAGATAGATGGACAGATATGATAAGCTAACATTCGCATTTCTGAAAATTTGTTACGGATACGCTAAAAATTAGTGTCGCAAAACTAACCAAGCAGTTATCCTGTTTTCCCTGTATTTTTTTAAATATTCCCTTTATCTAAAAGAGATTTCAAATATCAGTTATAGTTGTTAACACAACCTCTACATTTCATGTCATCTAGCAGTGTTCTGTACGACGGACCTTTTTCACTAAATTGACTAATTTCTCCTTGAGTTAACCCTTAAAGTTGTGGTAGGTTGGAGCAGAATGAATTTCGCTCAAAAAATGTATAAATATGAACCACCTCAGAGTCAGACCAGTTTAAGCAGATCGGCAAGTGACTCGTACTGAGAGACCACGCCATCCTGAAGTTTAAATTTTGACCAAAGACCATGTAGAATTCAACATATTTACCCATGTAACTATGAAAGAGGAAAGCAGAGACTTCAAGGGAATGGTTGACGTACGTCTATCATAGAAACAACTATTCCTTTAGTGTGTTGAATATTTATATGCATAATATATCGATTTTGACTCAAGCTGGGAAGCGCTTATTTGTAATATTCGAGACTACTACTTTTTCTAAATATTCATAGGTACATGAAATATTTTTTCTCTTGTACTCTTCTTATTCCGCATGAAAGTTTTGAAAGCCTGCATATGGACATATTTGCATGCGCTGTGGACTCAGACTGCAGCCACTTGCTCACGTTGGTTCCTCCCTCGCGGATATTTTACTCTGAAGATGGAAGCGATACGATCCTCCGAAACGTCGGTTTACACAATACATACACGACGCAACATCCAAGAGGACTGTATTCTTAAACATTGAATATACTATATTAATTTTATTACTAGCTCCATCCATTTCTTTAATCGCAATTACATTTTTTACTACCCTAAAATAGATGAAGTTGACCTGTATTAATTTAAGTAAATAACGAGATTTTCGGTGAGAGTGATTATTAAAATGCTTAACAAAACTCTCAGGGAGAGGATATGCGTAAGTACTTTTCCTAAGTAGGAAGAAGAGCCTGATTTTTATTGGGACAGAAAATAACAGTGACATTTCAGGGGAATCACTCAACAGCAATGCGACGATTTGCTGCGGTTAATAAATGAGAAAAACTAAGAAAAACACTCCAGGGTGACAGCTGGAGTGAGCAATGGAAGACAATCAGTTACCAGCAAAGCTCATAAAACCTACTATCCTGTCGCGTACATTTCTGATCTATAAATCTACGCATTACTGTTTTATAATTTTATCCATATGAACAGTCTATCAATTAAACATCCATTCTGTCGATATTAAATTTATCGGAATTAATCTCAACATTTTTAACCGTCGGCATGATAATTCTTTACTTCGAAATAATATTTCACTTATAAAAAATACCATCTAATACCAAGGTCAAGAATGGTCGAGCTATACCTCCACCATATAGGTCCTCATGGCGTAGTGCTTAAGTGATTAGGAACAGGGACAATTTTCCTTCTACGAAATGATCACAAAAGTCGAATATTTTAAGACAGTTAACAGATAAGTAAATAAGCATTGCTAGGAAAAGAATAAATATGCAACAATAAAATAACTGTTGGTGATCTCAAGTGTTCAGTTGAAAAAAAAAATATTGATCGTGGGTCTCAAGGGATCTGCGCCAGACGAACTGATTGGCGGCAAACCGCCAGACGAACTGATTGGCGGCAAACCGCCAGTCGTAAAGTAACTAATTCTGGCTCTGAATCTGACTCTGGAGCCTAAATCTATGAGAAAAGCAGATGGCCTGAGTCTTATCTTAATTGACTTTTATGTTCCAGCGTCCGCACCAAGTCTCAGTAGCATTGACAGCGCTTTGCAGCTTTCTGAGAACATAAACATTTTGCGGCATGGCGCCATATGCAGGTGTCGTCAGCAAAAAGACCTAGATGGACACCAGATATTTTGGGGGAGGCGGCATAATTATGTACAGTATATACTGACCAAAAACTGATGCCGGAAGCAGCGTCATCAGCAGCGACTTGAAGCACAGAGCAAATGATGCTCGAGATGATTCAAGTTCGTATAGCAACAGGCGTGACCAGAGTGGTTTGAACGGCTGTTGTACAGCCATGTGGAAAGCAAATGGAAAAACTACCACATTATCACTTTTCCTGGACAGTCTCTTTCCAAAAACAGAGATACCATATATGCGAGATGTATCCTCTGGAGACAAAACAAACTGGAGGGGCGGATAGAAGTGCCCAGAAGACGACAAAGAAGACGTAAGAAGATGCTGGATGACCCTGGGGACAGAAAAGGATATTTTAATTGAAGGAGAAAGTTTGAGATCGCATTAAGTGGAGGACCTGTTTTGGAAGAGACTGTGGACCTATCGTCTTGACAGATTACAAATGAATGAATATACTGACTGTACAAAGCGGGGGAGAGGACTGAACCTTGTGGCACCCCTGCATATGTATCGCATGGCTTGGATATTTCACTTTAGACTGAGACTCTGAAATTTCTCTGAGGAAAAAAAAAGAGCTAATAAGATTGATTAGACTAATCGAAAATTTTAGTTTCGATGATTTATATAGCAAGCCAAGGTGCCATGTTGTATCAAAGGCTCTTTCGATATCAAAGAATACCACAGCCGTTGACATAATGTTATTGAAGTAAACCTCGTAATTGAAGTGTCGTGCTGTGACGGGCACAGAAACCAAAATGGCTTGCGTTATGTACGCCTCTTTCTTCAGTTTGCCTTTGGACTATTTTCAGAAAACTTTCTCAAATAGCTTGCCCGTTGTGGAGAAGAGGCTAATAGGACGTATTTTTGTGGAAATTTTGGGTCCTTACCAGGTTTCGGCAACGTTATGACTCTTCCTTCTTTTCAAGACTTTGACAGTCATCGTCACGAGTTACTTGCGGTCAATGCAAGGCCAGTTGGAACGGTTAGTTTTGAAACATTGCCAGCCGGCAAGGACATAACTATGTAAGCAAAGGATATTGTTGAGATCCGTTACCAGGCAACGGCTAATGAAGACATAGAAGACTAAGCGTGTACTATAGTAAGTGGTCGAGTAAGAGAATTAGCTAGAACGTTATAATAACTTGTATTTAATATTTATAAGGGTTAAATAAATCAAATTATCAAACCATACCCCGTGTCTAATCACTAACACGTGAACATATTGTGACAGAATATTAACATTTGCTAGGCAACGGCTAGGTAAACACTATCTAAAATTCGGCATAATAGCAGAAGCGGAAGCGATTTCTCTAGGCAAAAATATGCTTGATGACACTATCAAGTCGGAACATATTGTGAAGTGATTCTTTACTCTTTTCCTTGGGCGTTTAAATGAGGATGAATCTGGCCACGGTTACTTCCAACAGATGGGTGGTGCTGCACACACGGGTCGTGTTCCCATGATGCTACTGTGCGCTGTGTTAGGAAGAGAATAATTTCAAAGGACACTTGGCCACCACGGTCATCCAGTTTTACACCATCTGACTATTATCTGTGAGAAGCAGTGAAAGGTGCGGTTGGCAAGAAAAATCCTTAGGCTCTCCTGGAACTGAAGGAAGCCTTTGCAAATTTCATCAGAAACACCCCTCCGATTGAATTGTCGCGTGTCTTTGCAAGTAAGATAACAGGTGTAGGTGTGTGTCTACAAGCACGTGGGGAAATTTCCAACATTTGTTGTTACTTAAGAAATAGGGCGGCTTTTCTCCGAGTACTTCAGTTTCCTCTGCAAATCTTCATTCCACCAAATTCTCCATCACTTTAATCACCCGGGGCAGGTACAATAGGCCAATCAGTGGCCGCCGTGCCGAGTGGACCCAGCTGGACTCCACCCTCCACTAAGCGAATCTACTCAAGAAATATGAAAAATATATGTGAATTAATGTACAGAGATTCATTGTCTACGGTAGGTGCACAGGGAATTTCGGCTTATCTGTAATATCGGGGCCTAAGCTGTTCGACAGGTTTTCTTAAACGATCTCTAAAAAGTGTTGGGAGAATTCCAATCTTCGTGCATACCGAGTAGTATTAAACTTGGATTATGCGAGCCCATAAATAGACTTCTGCCTGTATCCCATAACTTCGCATTCATTTGCTGAAATTCGAACATGAAAGTTTTTTTTTCCTTTCAATTCTCTTGAGTTTCATTATTCCAATTCCTGAGCGAGTTTAATAAACTTCAAAGAATACCGTTTGTAGCTTTGTGCATGGCAGTCTGAAGTACACAGCTTCCATCCTTCTTTTAAATTTTAAAGCAGCGCTGTGCTTTAAAGTTTTCGCAGCGATAGACTTCTATCTGCAATACATAAACATAAAAGAGTTGTGAGGTATGCAACATATCAAAAAAGGCGTTTGTAATATTCACGTTACTCACGCTCTGAATTGAAATATCCTTTCCAGTTTCGCCTTCCTCTCTTATTTCCCTTGGCTGCAAGTTGTAGCGGCGAAGTTGGTGAGTAATCATACATGTTTGGGTGTCTCGCACCGTGACAGCTGTACACGATGGAGAAACACTCAGGTCATGAGTCATTTTATTTCCTTTAACGTACAATTGAAACTGAAAATAAGAAAAGATATGGAAACACATTTCTGAGAATAGTTCTTAGGTTCTATTGTACTCGACATGAAGGCAGAGAGATGAGATAGTAGGAATAACTAGATGCAATATTTCTTCTAAAATACGTATTTGCATTTACGCTCCAACAATAACAACAGTGTGCTTCACTGCATGAAATATTGGAAAAGGTTTTTCGAAACGACACAATTCAGAGAGAAAAGCTGCCATGTTTGTTTACTGAAAACTGTAAACTGCGGGTGTTTGAATGCTTTCAGTAGATATAACCGTGTCCTCTTGGAATTCTACTGTTGTCCGTTGTGCATTTTTTGAAACAACATATGCGGACGGACATGAATAACTTTTCTGCTTGCTTCCAATTTATTCAAGGCGTAAAAGATGAACGTACTTGGGAACTGAGTTTCTTACCGCAGTGAATATTATGATTATGGACTTTACAGGATAAGTACCAACGCTTTGGTTCTACACCGAAGTTGAGAGCAACGATTTCCTCCGGAACATTGGTGCAAATTCACCACACAATACGGCACAGTTTCCCAGAAAATGTGATATTTATAATTATGACGGTATGTATAGGATACATACATACATGAATACGTATATTATTAGAGAAAAGGATGCAGATTTATTTTATTTAATATTTAACGTTTATATATAGGACTGAGATCGTTAAAGAAAAATTCCTTGCGGTTTATGTTTACGTAATACATTATAAGAGCCTAGATAGAGCAGTCGGTATAGCGACTGGCTACAGGCTGGATGACCTAGGGGTCGGAGTTCGAGTTCCGGTAGGGTCAAGAATTTTCTCTTTTCTGTAAGTCGTGCAGACCGGCTCTGGGGCCCACCTAGCCTCCTATCCAATTTGTACCGGGGGATCTTTCTCTGGGGGTAAAGTGGCCGGGACGTGAAACTGACCACTCACCTCCAGCTAATGCCGAGGTCAAGAAAATATGGATCTATACATTCACTCCCCCATGCGCCATTTAGTGTTTAATTAGTTAAGCACAGGGACTTGACCTTACCTTTTTATGTAATACATTATGCATTCATTTTCAGGCCAAAGACCAGTCATGATGACTGGGGTTTTCGTTCTTTCCCTCAGTCACTCCAGGAAACTACCTGTATTAATACTTCAAATTAGGTCATGACGGCTGTATCCACACCTTTTTCAGGTAATTATTCACGAATCGTCTCTGGCGATGCTTATGGATCCTCGGGTTCCATAACAACAAGCTCCATTTTGTACATACTGTCCTTCGAAATTAAATGTCAGTGGGGGAAGATGTTTAACTTGCTATAATTCACAGAAAGAAAGAGTTGGGTGGACCGTGGGCAGCGACATCTCTGTTCCGGCATACAGCATCGCCGGCTTGGAAGCACTGTATTCTGGAGACAATATATAAGTTACTTATCCAGCCAGTCAGTTATATTAGTAAGCCTGCTACTCGGCTAGAGGGCCAATGTGCTTTTGTTTCTGAGAATGAAATAAGTTTAGAGATGAATGTAGCACTGTTACTAAATATCTGGATCATATATTTTCATTTTATCGCCAAAATACAGCTTCTAAGGTTTCAAGTAAAAGTCATTCATGCCTTCATGCAAATGTACTTACACAAAACTTCCAGAGTTTCAAAGGAACATGTCCATATTAAAGAAAAAGCGATGAAGTTTAAGCGTATCAGAAACACGTTTAAACATCATCTCATATATTCTCCGCTACACCGTTCTTCAAACAAATTCTACGAATTTAAACGTAGTGAAAACGAACTTGCTACTGACACAATACTCCGTTTTCTCGTCAAAGAATATTCTAATTTTCCTTACAATTTCCGAAAGTGTATTATATCTGAACTCCTTTTTTTCTATTTTCAGAGTTAATAAAATCTTTCTTAAAGTTAACAAAACTGTTTAAAGAGATGTCTTGCTTAAAGACATTTTTGTAATGTTTTGCGTCTGTCTAGTGAAATTAAAATGCACATCAACCGTTTGCTGTGTATATGAAACACATAAAAGGTATTACTATTTATTTCAAAATTGTAAATGAAACCCACCATTATTTGTTTATAACAAAAGCTTTCGTCATTGGTCTTTCCTGTCCAACTGCTCGAAAGTCAATGGAAAATGCCTCCATGAAACAATCCCTCATGGGCAAGTTAGCTCTGAATACCTTAATGAATCCTAGTTTCTAGGTCGGTTTGTGCGTATGAAAGTGGTACATTTATGTGTATGTGTATATATATATGCATATTTTTATATATGTGTATAAAAACGTATTTATATAAATATGCATACATCCCAATATATATGTATGTATGCTTATATAAATAGGTATATATATATATACATAAATATACTACTTTAACATGTACCAGCCGACCTAGAAAAAAAGGAAACGAAAACCACCTTGATATATATATAGGTCTAAATCTTTGTTTTCTTTATGGTCGTCTTTAGTTTTGCAGTGCCTTTGGTCGATAGCGGAATTCCAATTGTGGAAGGCGGTCGCTTTCTATTTATTCTAAATGAGTTTTCCAGTTTTACTGGTCTCCTTCTTCTCCTCCATTACGTCTGGAACTTGCACTCTGTCTCTGATGTCAGAATTTTTTTTTGTCGTCCGACGTGGCAAAACCTAGTAGTGGCCTCAACACGGGCAATATCTGTCTTTAATTTATAGACATTTTCTGTGAAAACTCCAAATTTAACTGCCGCAATTGGTGCTTTGTATATGTTATGTTATGTTAGTGGCCGCGCCATAGCTCAAGCGGTTAGTCGCTGGCTTCCCATCGCGGTGGCCCGTGTTCGATCCCGGGTCTGGTCAAGTGGGGTTTGTGGTGGACAAAGTGGCGCTGGGGTAGGTTTTCTCCGAGTACTTCGGTTTCCCCTGCCAATCTTCATCCCACCAATTGCTCCACAATCATCCTCACCTATCATCTGGGGCTGGTACAGTAGGCCAGAAGTGGCCGCAGTACAAGGGACTTAGTCCCACCCCACTAGCAATAAAAAAATATTATGTAGAAAACAGCCTGCCAGGATTTGAGCTCGGGAGAAGAGGAATAGAACTGAGTCAGGTCTTTGGAGATGACAGTTATGGAACAATAGCAAGAAAGGAATTAGGAGGCGCAAAAAAGACTTCATGTGTGTGATTTGAAGCGACAGACTGTTATAAATCCGATGCCCAGACACGACTAGAGAAGCCTAAGAACACTAGTGTGTTCGTAACGGTCAACTGTAAAGTATGTAGATGAACGATAGCATTGTAGTTACTTGTAGTTTCGAGTGGAGTGTATAAGATGTCAATAAATCCAATCACCCAATCCAAAACCCGTCTATAAATCACGCACGCCCTCCACTCGTGACAGTATTTAAGGATCCAGTTCTTACCTCACAGGAAACACATCGAGTTTTATCACAAAGATGAACAGTTCATTCTCTTTATAGAAATTAAGACGTAATCCACGTGCTTCAAAAGATAAGTTAAAAAAGTAAAGTAGCGTGCCTAATTAAGCACCACGTCATGAAGACGTATGGGAAAGTTGAGGTATAGCTGTAACATTTTTTACCTCTGCAGTAGAAGGAGGTAAGTGGCGAGTTTGACGCCTCTACCGCTTTCTTCCCAGAGAAACAGCGCCCGGTACCCACTGGACGGAACGCAGAGCCGGTCTGAGCCCTGCCCCTGCAGGGAAAGGAATCCTGATGGTCCAGCCCGTAGCCCCTCGCTAAACCGGTTCATTCTAAAAAGTTCAAAATGAAGATAAAGAATAAACCAAAGATCTATTTTGTTAGGAATATTCCTGACCTAGTTGTACATTACCGTATCCTCTATCTTTAAGTATGTGGGGCCCAGAACTTGACTCAGCACAGAGTAAGGGAATTAGGTTTAGTGGACAAATAGTAAAATTGCTAACCCCCATGAAGAGAAGGAAAGAAAACATGTTAAACGTTGTTGTGAGTGCAAACGAAAATTATATATACATATACAAGTGTATACATGCGCCATATTGTTGTTGCTGAGAGTAGGAAGGCAAGGGACCGGACTTGGGGTCCGGCCCCGTAGCAAACTGTTCATACTAAATTTCACGAAGTTAGTTCAGAAGCTGAAAGAGGCCACCGATAGAAAGCACCATCATATCATAAGCCGACTTTATTTTTAATAAAAAATGTAAAGAGTAAAGCTAACCCTGTAACAGGCTGTGGAGTCCCGTAGGACTGTGAGACGTCAAGGCTCCCACATTTTCTAGACAATTGACTCAAAGATGGCGGTGAAGTTGTCAGCTTTACGCGCCGGCCGCCCTTTATTCCTCAGGAAGATCCCTGGTACTTACTTCTCAGGAAGTTCCTGGTACTCATTTCTGTTAAGAGGCTGAGTAGACGACAGAGCCATAGTGCGGCTGGAAGGATTAAGTCAATTACCTCGTCGGGAATCGAACCCGCGACTTTCCGGCTTGTAGCATAGTGCCTAAAGTAAATACGCTACAGCGTGTCCAACATTATTTTTAACAACAAAATAAAATAGGCTAATAAGTGGGATAAGGTTGGATTAGTTACACGTTTAATTTTTGTAGTGTCCAGGCTTATGGTAGTACACCGTACAGTGGTGTACATGCACCATTGGGTTTCTTGAATATACAAGAAAGGAAACAACTGTGAAGTGTTCTATATGAATGCGCAGACTTTATAACTAAGTCATTTCCTCTGTCCCTGCTCCCCCCACAAAGCAGCGGGCCACTGCATTCTGCCGGGCTGGGAAAGTCTGCAAGTTCGTAAATCCTTCTAACCGTTTTACATCAACGTTAAGGTTCTAAGAAGGATTCTGCGTTTTTATGGTTTGAAAGGCTCATAGAACTTTAAATGTTAAAGAGTTGCAAGTTTATATGAACACATTTCATTAGACGAACCATCTGCCTTTGCTTACCGTCGCGGTAAAGTTGTTTGAAGTTGGAGTTCCAATTCATGAAGACCTGCCTTTTGATTTTACTTGTAAAACGAGGTTTACTGTGGCCTTCCTCAGCCTTTTCTCCTGTTTACCTACTCAGAATTAATGATCACCTCCCCATCTCACACCTCATCACTTCTGCCACAGGAACACGATAGTGAAATGTCTCAGGAAATTCAATAGCAATTAGCGTATGTGCCGTTCTGAGTGATTAAAATGAACTCTTCTCCTGCTAACAATGAAAACTTACCGTTCTTCAGTGGACATCGTAGTGAAGCGGTAGATCAGGGTTCAAGTCTCGGCCCCGAGATTGAAAATCCTAACTGACGTTTCTGTGACTCTTCTCAGTCCCTCAAAGCATATTAGTACCTAAAATCAGGAGCCTATCAATCATTATTCACCCTCTGTTCGATGTTATAACATAGAGCATTATGGCCTGAGCTACTAACACCATCGCTGAAGAATAATAAATACATTTAATTCAACCTCTAACTCTATAGCATTTTCAAAGAGGTATTTTCCTCTCCCTTTAAGGAAGCTAAAGAGGAACTGCAAGAAAATTTCACAGTCTTGTAATAAATACTAAACAAAAAAAAAACTCCATGGTTTTAGTCCGCAAGCGAACTATACCGACCGAGTGACCGTCGCTTGTCGGCGATGTTAGTGACAACTTTTGCGGAAAGAGGGTGTCGCGTGGTTAGCGCAACGAATCACCACGGCCGTTAATCTTCAGTTTTCTAGACCGGAGCCGCTATTCCCTTGAAATAACTCCTCAATTATCCTCACGAGGTTGAGTGGACCCCGTTCCAGGCCCACTATTTCTCAGAAAATCTAGTAGCGTAGGGAATCGAAACCGGACCTCTAGATCCTTGTAACACATATTACAAAAATGTAATAAATATGTGAAATAAATAGCATGTTAACTTTATGTTCACTCAAAACAAAAATTATTTATAATTAGATTGCATTACATTAGAAAGGGACAACAGAAAAAAACGGTTTAGATGGTAAATATTATCATTTATGTGAATCTCGCAACAGGCCAATAATGTTTGGCTGAATAAAATTAACGAACGTATCTGAACAGAACACGTTTCATTAGTGTTCGAAAATCATTATTCCAACCAACTTACCGTTTAACGCTCTGTGGTCAAAGATACCGACAGAGTCGTTAAACAAAGTAAAAGATGAAAGTTATCCAAACCCGTAAGTAAACANACCGTTTCTCACGGTGTTGTCGCTTGCAGAATTCTTATACTTTTTCTTCTACCCTGAAGATGGGGGCGATACGTTCCTCCGAAACGTCGGTTAACACCACATATACACGGTGCCAAATCCCAGAAGACTGCTTTCTTCATACTGCATCTCAATCACAAAGACCGATCAGTTAATCTATAATGAAGTTATTGCTTGACCAATGCCACAACATATAGTACCTAAAATATTATAAAAGGAATAACATTCAAATGAAGAGATTAAAGTTTAATCATGTAATTAAAAGCAACATTGTAACATTATACAGTACTCTTATACACTTTACAGGTTCGGCCGCAAAAGGAATTCTAAATTACATACCAAAAGTAAAATGCAAAGAGTGTGAGGAAAGGAAGTTAAATACTTATCCTGAATATGATTTATTTTAAATAAAATTAATAATCAATATTACGATGAATTCCTCCTCATAACAAACGAATATTAAATTTGCGTGACACTGTTCACTGATAGTCGACAGATATTCCAAATAGATTAAAGTCAAAACTGCACAAAAATTGCTGAATGAATGTATAATAAATATTAAAGTTTCATTGTTCACTCTCATTACACGCTTAAAGAATTAAATAGATTCGTATATAACTCGTATAATACAGCCTTATGCTCAGTCCTTGAGCACTGCTTTAAAATAAAACAGCTCTGATTTCACTGAAGTCTAAACATAAACATAAACAAGGCCTCTTATTCCTTTCTTAATTGGGACCTTTTCCTGAAACAATTCAAGCATTTACTATCGTCTAGATATATCTGTTGTGTTAGAGAACAAGCGACTTCGGCAGCAAGATAAATTATATTTTCATTAAATATAATCTATATTTTTGAGAAAGAAACTAGTGAAATGCTATATTTGGAGCATAGCTCTGTATGGGGCTGAAACATGGACACTTAGGGCAATAGATCAGAAACATCTGGAAAGCTCCGAAATGTGGTGTTGGAGAAGGATGGAGAAGATCAGTTGGACCGATTATGTGAGAAATGAAGAAGTGTTAATTAGAGTCAGTGAGCAGAGGAATATCCTACATGAAATAAGAAAACGGAAGGCTAATTGGATTGGTCATGTTTTACGCAGAAACTGCCTTCTAAAAGAAGTTATCGAAGGAAAGATAGATGGGCGGATAGAAGTGAGCAGAAGACGAGGAAGAAGACGTAAGAAGATGCTGGATGAACTTGGGGACAGAAGAGGATACTGTCATTTGAAGGAGAAAGCTCTAGATCGCATTAAGTGGAGGAATTGTTTTGAAAGAGACTGTGGACCTGTCGTCTTGACAGATTACTGCTGCTGCTGCTGCTGCTGATGATGATGATGATGATGATGATGATGATGATGAATCTATATTTTTGCACGTGTAGACCTATAAATCCAGACGGAAGGAAATGTGAACAAGAATAAGGGGTTTAGGTAATTTCTTCATGTTTTCGAAACAACATTGTTGAGTGTTGAATGTAGGCCTATTGAAGTTCCGGTATATATGTGTACCACCTCTTTCCTTTCAGTATCTCAAATACTGCAACATCAGTGGGTAAGTGTAGGCCTGTTGGAAATAGAATATATGTTCGAATTTTCTCCAGGATGTGAAAATGCTAATTGTTATACCACTGGGCACTTCCTGGCTTCTCACATCCCCTCTGCCATCTAGTGAGAGTAGTATTAATCCAGTACATTTTAATTGTCCATCGTCGTTTGTTAAAAGGAGAATATAGAAATTTTGTAATGATAACATAACAATATCACATGGCGTGATAAACGAAGTTTTGCCGCGACTAGACCTTCTGCTGGAACCGTCAGTTCGCATCTTCACAACCGCCAGCCATGTGACTGCCGTTACACAAGCAAAATAAATTTATGTTTGTGGTATACCACAGGAATTGTCTTATCTTCATTTTATTACGTAGGACTGAACGTGGCAGGAATGAAAATTTTCGTGCCATCATTTCAATGTTTAGATTCTAATGAAACCGTACTTTAGAAATACCAAACTGGTCCTAAAATTTCTTTATGGCTGGTGCCGTTCTCTTTGTTACTGTGCCAGCAACAATCATAATAGTAGGAACGCAATGGAAAACCACTCCATACCACTGATCTCGTAAGTGGAAGCAGCAGTATGTGTAATTTCCATAGCACCACAAGCAATTTCGAATGCCAATCACCACAGTGAGTTAAAAGTAACAAGAAGAAACTAGAGTTAATAAGAAAGACAAGAATTCGGTAGGAAATTAACCTCCATGTCTTGTTCTGAGTTTAAAGAATGCTTGGAGCTGACGCTCCTTGCTTCAGTGGCATGGCTTACAGAGCACGAATTTACGTAGATCAACCGGTTCAAAACTTGAAAGAGAGGACAGATATGCAGACCCTGTTCAGCGTCTTTGTTCACTTTCTCTTACAAATTTTTCATTAAATTTGGTATTTAAGAGTTGTAATTTGTTGATCTATTGCATATTGGCTTATAATCGGAAAAGAAAAATTAATATTTTACATGAAGACATAGACTAAACTGTATAAACCATATTTTTTATTATTATTCCCCTTACGGTTGGCAAACGGGCTAGAAAAATAAGACGCGTTGACCAGCTGAAGAATTGTTAGCGTTCAAGGAAGCCCTGCACCTTGGAGTTAATAGGCCTGTGCTTGAAGGAAATAAATATCTGATGCATGTTTCTTCTTTCGTGTAAGAATAAATCGATGTTCACTGATTTGGAACTGATATAATCACTGCCATACTCATTCCTGCTTCCTCTCTGATTTCCTATTCAATTATACGTACATTAGGATCCCAGTTCAATAAGACGNACCGTGAGAACCGGTAAAAGCAGTCTGCTTTTACAGGTTCTCAGGTCTCTTCGCTTGCGGATTTCTTCTACCCTGAAGATGAAGGCGATACGTTCCTCCGAAACGTCGGTTAACACCACATATACACGGTGCCAAATCCCAGAAGACTGCTTTCTTCTGAAATAAAATAGACTGACCTTTACGTAAATTTGTTTTTACATTTGTTTTACTAGCGCAATTATTTAGATCTCTGAATAACTTTGTAATAAAACACGTACAACATTATGTTGCTATCACTTTAAACTTATTCTGTCTGATACTTGCATTCAGGAGCCATAAATTCTATATTTTAATATTTCAAACAGGAATTATAAATATGTATAATGCTTCAAAAATTGGTGATATAAGAAGAAAGAAATCTAAAACCTTTAACAGTGGAACTCTTATCTTGTTTCGAACAGTTATTGTTTCACTCCCGACAGCCAATTAAGATCTTCATTGTAGTCTTTTTGTCCATTACTAGCTAAGTCGGTATAGAGACGGGCTACGGGGCTGGTAGGCTATGGTTGGATTCCCGGCATGTGAAAGATCTTTGTTCCTTCTCCGTAACGTCCTGACCGGCTATGGGGCTCACCCAAGGTTTTATCCAATGGATACAGGGGGCTTCTTCCCCGAAGGTAAAACGGCCGGAAAGAGAAGCTGACCATTCACCTACACCTAGTACCTAGGTCAACGGCGATGGAGCTATATATCCACTTCCCCATACATCTTCATGGCTTGGTGTTTAATTGAGAACATGAATAACTTTGCCTTCTTTACCTCTACTATTGATTTCATCATACATAGTGGCGCACGAAATGATTTCAGTGTTTGATCTATTAACAAAAGCTTTATTTTAATTACAATACTAGAAACTAACATACAGAAAAAAGATCACTGCATGGAGATTTATCCTGTGTGTATCAAGTGTTCAACATGACCGCCATTACCTCTGGAAACTTCAACACGAACTGTGACGCTGTGATTGCTCGACGGTGCATATCCTCAGCTATCTCGTTGCAGGCCTGAATGATTAGTAAACGTTGCCAGTTTTTTCGGAAAAATCTTTTTCTTAAGGGATCTCCAAAGAAAGTAGTCAACATGGGTTTAAACCAGGATTATTCGGGGGGCAGTTCTGTCCACATGCGGAAAGATCAGGATACCGGTTTGAGACGACATAAACTGAATATATGAAAGAAACAGCGGCAGTAAAGGCATCTGTAACAGGTAAAAGTAAAGCTAACCCTGTAACAGCCCGTGGAGGCCCTTAGAGTTGTGAGACGTCGAGGTTCCCACGTATTCTAGACCATCGGCTCTGTGTCCTATCTCTATATTGAAGTTGTACTCTAACCTCTGCTCGTAAAATGAAGTTTAAATGTGCCAGCAGAAGAGCCAAATATAAACAAATAATTACAAAATGGCGGGTGCAATCGCAGGACTCGTACTCTCTCAGGCCAACCCTGCTGAAGAGACAGGTACAGGATCTACAGGATATTGCGATGATCCTTTTCACTTCGCTCGGCTTGGCCTCGGTAAGTCGTAACGTTTGTTAACTTCTATTTCAGGCGAAATCTATAACGACCAAATACATAAACTGACCTTTCAGATCTCATTTTGTCTCGGGAAACTAATTTTAGAGGTGCTGACATTCATTGCACAACAAATTTTCATTTATAGGTGTACAGAACGTACGAGAAGTTGGTAAATGTAATAGATCTTGGAAACTGTCCAGCGTAATGTTCGGGAAGCAAGACAGATTTATCTCTTAAACTGTGAGTGAGAAAGAGAAAACAGAAGAATTCTGTTCAATATNCAAAACAGAACAATTCTTTTCAATATCTTCTCCCCCCCCCCCCAAAAAAAAAGGAAGAAGGAAAAAAAAATCGTTGTTTGTAATATCAGACACAGGCAGATTAAAAATATTACTGTAAAAATTTGTCTCTGTACGAGAAGTTATAAAAAACAGTTTTATTTGTAAATCGCATTGATAATTGGATCTGTTTTCAAAACTGTAATTAAAATTAGATATTATATACTTTGTACCTTTGGCTCCCTCTAATATTTAAGGAGAAATGAAGAAAAAATAACTACTTACTAACAATAACATCGTTGGGGGAATATTTTGACATTTGTTCAAAAATATTCAGCACACTACCTCCCAAATGGCAATATGCTACAAGCTGGAAGGTCGCGGGTTCAAGTCCCGATGAGGTGGATTTTTTCAATTTATCTAATCCTTCCAGCTGCATTATGGTCCTGGTGTCGACTCACACTCTTAACAGAAATGAGTGCTAGGATTCTTCTTTGGGGTAAAAGGTGGCCGGCGCGTAAGGCTGACAATCTTACTGCCATCTGTGAGCCGATTTTGTAGATAGTGTAGGACTCTCAAAGACTCACAACCTTGTGGGCTTCCATGGCCTGTTACAGGGATAGCTTTACCTTATGTGTTAGCTTTAATGTGATTTTCTCACGTACGTCTAGATCTTCTCTTGAGATAAGCCAACCAAAATTTTGTCCGCATTTTGCCTTCTCTTTCATGGGTGCTACATACCCCCCCCCTTGGTTTCATCGTTGAATAAGCTTGCCGAAAGACTATAAATTGTAAAGCTTCACAATGTGTAATTTTCTTTAGCCTCCAGTTAGTTTCTCCCTGTTAGAACCAACTATTGTCCACGTTCTGTGTTAGTCCGTCAGTGTGAAGTTTCATGATCATGCAAACCAGCGGACAAAATTATTGTCATGAATATTTTATGAAATCTGAGGTTCTCACGGCTGTGGATGTAGGCGCTCTTCTGGGATGTAACGCCGTGTAGTTTGGTAAACAGATAAGGCCTACGATCGACTGTGAGGATCCCACCACCTCCATGTTCAGATTTCAATATCCGTCCTTTATTTTATATTAATAGACCGAATGGTAGCTGTTACATACACCGGTGAAAATGCAGTCCCTACGTTTTAGCATCTTTATCTTAGCGCCCGTTTGCGTGTGTCAGTGCAGTACGCTGTGTAATACATACAAAGCATGACTTGGTTGTCACGCAGATCCAACACCGTTCCTGTAACTGGGTATATTGAACTACTGTACATTGTTCTGGTTCGTTATGATAATATTTGTACAAGCCAGCTCATCATAACGTTGTGTGAGGTGAGAGATTTATTGACTGAGTTAACGGCAACTTGTTCCTACGAGTTTACTACCACTGAGTCAGTAATTAGTAACACAATTTGAAGTTTATGTTTAGATAGAACATGGCAACTTACGGCCGACAGGTTAGTGCGTATATTATGACGAATTCAGCCTCAGATCTGGGATATTTAAGAGCAGGCATTTATCATTTCACGTCCTGTTTAAGCTTGTGTATATTGCTTGGTAAATCATGTCAAAATTCGCGTCATAAAGGCCTGTTTTTCACAGTTCACAGACGCTCAGCTATTACAGAATTTTCCACCGTTTATGGAGACATAAGGTCCATTACCGTGATCACAAGGCTCTGCGACTAGTCCCTTTCCCTAAGGCAAATGAATCCAGTACACATCTTCAAGCCCGAACTATCTTAAAACATATTTTAATATTTTCCTCTCTTCTACCCCTAAGTATTCAACTGGTCTCTTCCCTTCAGGTTACCCACCAAAATTATGTATGGATTTCTCACCGAACTCACGCGCGCTTCAAGTCAAATCATGAATCGGTGAAATTTAAAGTTTAACATAATGTTTCTCGAAGATAGGTCATGAAGGGATAAGGTTCGAGTGTCTAGACTGCTGATCTCTTACTGAATGAAAAATTATGGATATTGCGGTATTTGAGAGCAGGTCGCCGAGCAGAATATTTAGATCTGGGAGTAGTGATAACAATTTTGAGCAAATGCGTAATCTGGAGCTAAGTGAACTGTACTCTTCACCAAACATTTTTTACGGGGATCAAATCAAGGATGAAATGAATGAAGCATGTAGGATGCATAGGAAAAATGGAAATGCATACAGATTTTAGTCGGAGAACCGAAGTGAAAAGAGATCTTGCTAGACCTAGTGCAGGTGGGAGGATAATATCAAAATAGATCTAAAGAAATACAGTCGGAGGGTTGGGCTGAATTCATCTCGTTCAGAATAAGGTCCAACAATAGGTTCTTTTATAGCACAGATGTGAACCTTAAAGCTGTAAAAAAGGCCAGGGATTTCTAGACTATTTGAAATATTGATAGACCTAACTTCTTAAATAAAAAGTAAAGGATAAGTTGTCCCTGTGCTTAACTAATTAAGCACTACGCCGTGAAGGCATATGGGGAGTAGATGTGTAGATACACGTTTTTTGACCTCGGCACTAGCTGGAGTTTAGTGGTCAGCTTCACGCCTCGGCCGCTTTACCCCCGAGAAAACAGCCCACGGTACCCATTGGATATGGGGTTGGGTGGACCCCAGAGCCGGTCTGGACGACGTGGAGAGCAGAATATTCTTGCGTCTACCGGGACTGAGAGCTCCGACTCCTCCGTCATCCAGCCCGTAGCTAGTCACTATACCGACTGAGCTATCCCGGCTCCATAATTTCTTAAATATGAATACTTTATTTCGTGCAGTCTCATGCAGTTTGATGTTTGCTCTGTTTAATTTAGGGATTATATAGGACATACTTAAACAAAATAACAGTTTTCCAATAATACTGTGTTTGGTATAAACTCCTAATGCCAAATTTCATCGAAGTCTCTTGAGCACTTTCGAAATAGAAATCTGCATACCGAGGGATAGGGCCTCCGTATTATGTTTCTAACAAATTCTTAAGGATATGGTGTGATGTCATCTCTACTGCCATGTCCCACCTAGCGAGTTTGGGAACACTGCAAAATGCTTCCCCCACAGAACGGAAAACACGTAAGAAAGCAGTGTTAGAGCCGGACAAATTTCGCAGCAGGCTAGTGTATCTGGAACGATGGACGCAGAGTGATACTCGAAACTTGGGCGAGTTACCTACTAACCTGATTATGAGGTTCGTCGTGGTCTTCGTCAGCCTTCTCAGTGGATAATGCAGTAACACCCCGACTGATTAAATTTTTAATTATTTAATGATGTACTTCTGTTAGAGCACTTGTATGGAGTCGAATGATAATATAATGGCGGTTGATGAACTGGACAGATTATGATGAGATATGGACATTCTGTTTCAAGACATTATTCCTGCATGTGACTAGACGGGCCGACAAGAGCTACAAAGATTTAATGAGGATAACCACAGTCCAGATCGAGATTCGACGGGGAGATCTCCAGGATATGAAGCTGATCACTTAAGTGCGTCTGTAGAACTTTGAAACACAGGAAGACGGAAGTTACAAATTTACTTTTTTCTCAACGGCTCTCTAACGTTGGCCTCCTTTACGACAGATGTCAATTCTTCTGTCATCTGGCATCCATCATTAGGTTTCTTTAAATTTTTCGCCTCCCGCCGAATGTCCAAGACCCAACCCGAAGGACCAGGGACTATGGTTTGGCTTGCCCCCATCAGACCTGTGTAGAATGAGGGCACTACCAGGAGCTTATGTTCCCGCTGGCATAGTTCTTTAAATGGTCAGCATACAGAGACCTCCCCACCATGTTGAGGTAAGTAGCCCAGAGGAAAGATTTAAAATACCTTACCTCCTTACATTAAAAGATCATTTAATCTTCTTACGTTGAAATTACTCCCTTAATTAATCCTAAAATAAGTGAATGATTAATCTGATTCCACGCATTAGTTAACAGAATTAACGGGGGTTAAAAAAAGTCGAAATTTGAGTCATTTTGTTCGGAAAGAACGTAAACATGACCTAAACTTAAGACAGGACGAGTAAGTCTGTAACGAGTTCGAATGTCGCTTAGGCCTTTCAGGCCTTGACCGCGTTATTGTTAGGTGATATCATTGATGAAACAGCAGAAAAGAAGAAGATAATTTTGGAAGAGAGGGTTAAGAAGAACAATGAAAAGGGACAGGGAGAGATGACAGAAAGTGGTGGTGGTTGTGGAGGTGGTGGCGGGGGCAGACAGAAATGAAATACAGAAATACAAAATGAGGAGGGATTACAAGGAATGTCGAAGGGATAAAAGAGAAAAAGAGAAAATGAAAATAAAGAAAGGGAAGAGCAGTTAGAAGTCGGAAAGATCGACGCTACAGTGCTAAAAAACTTACAGCGTTGTTAAACAGTCAAAAACAAGTTGGAGGGACAGTAAGAGAAAAGAAAGAGGATGAAGAAGGCGAAGAATAAGACGTAAAGGAGAAGATGATGACTACGAAGAAAAGAAAAATATAAAATAAGTTGTCTCTGAAAGGTTACGAAATGCTGTATTCTGTAAGATGTTTCATTTCTTCATTTATTTAATGTTAAACTTGAAAGGACGGTATGACTTACCTGAAGACACCACAGCATTTGAGTCGAGTATCTGAGGTAAACTCCGACAAACCTCAGTCAGAACGTGTATACGAGCCGGATCCTCCTGACAGCCTACACATGCCGAGAAGGACCGAAACCTTGTGTGTACAGTTCCGTAGCGTCTGCTGTACTTCATTTCATTCTTTAATTAAGCTAATAGCCTACTTAATGGACAGTCACTTGTTTATCTTCCGTTTAATTTTATTTACATCTTTCTTCGAAGGAGAGTAAAACTATATTGAAGAAGTCAGTCGCCACTTATTACTAGAAGTGCAATTATCACGACACAGTTTTAATCCTATACTTAGAGCTGTTTTACGATTCCTCCTTAATACAAGTATAAATGAGAAATGTCTTCTTTTCCAAGGGACAGAAGGCACGAAAGTTGCAGTTATTAGCAATAAAATGTCATCCACTGTCCCTTATTGACCCAGAAAAATAGCTTTTATCTCTCCTCGAAAATGGAGATGGGGAAGGGAAGGAGAAGGAGAAGAGGAAAATTTACTTAGTGGGTTAATGTGCTGAGATCGTAACACGCCAACTCTTAAGACCGAATCCTACTAGATTCGGAATATGTTATGTCTCTTGACATTATAATTATATTTCATGTCATTACTGACGTTGCCTCATTATTATTAATATTATTATTATTATTATTATTATTATTGCCTTGATTCTGTATTTTGCTTGTTTTTTTTTTTACCTTTACTCTCGCTCGGATAAAAATTGAATGAAATTATTTTCGCACCATATTACAAGATATCTTGTCCATGTGTTAGGATCAAACCCTATCTCTAATGCTAGTCACGTGATGGCTTCATGCAAAATATATCTGAAATTAAATTAAGTGCTAAGTCAGTAGCATCTCCCAACACTCAGCCACACGAAAGGTTCAGCACAAAAACCAACCTGACAGCCCACACCAAAGCTCAGAAACCCATACAGACAGCTACCCATATACGCACCAATATAATATGTACAGCAACTCTGTAAGACACAGCAAACCACGCAGTCACCAATAATATCACGACCTCCGTACGCCGACCAGTCACCTCACACACACAAAGAACGTTTCGCGCGTCTAAAAACATAAAAATTTACGAAGCTAATCTACACCACATAACCGGTACCCTAATTACACCCACCTCCCCATATTACAAATTCTATTTTGAACTAATTTATTTAAACTACTATATTTTGACTTATAACACATTTAACCTTTAGCGCATTATAATTCATATGCGAGATATTCCCCACTAAAAACTTAAACCTGAAATTTAGATTATAACATTATTGGTAAAATTAAAAAAAAAATGTATCCATTTTGATAATTCAATAACGACACATGTATTCGTATTCTGTGAAGACTTGTGAGCAGGGAATATGAAATATTTTTCATACATTTTCAAACACAGGTCAAAGGGACTAAAGATGTCTTGGACAATTTTGTTTGTATACATTTTCCTGTGTATGGAATAAATAAAGACTTTAAGATAAAAAATGTTGTATTTCATCGCATTTATAATACATGATAGCACACAGTATGAGATAAAACTTAAGTCACCACTGAAAAGGGAAGGGGTATGTGAAGTTTCACTCTGATACCAAAGACTGTGTTGACTGAGACACCTTCTAAGAGACATTTTCATAACCTCGTTCAGAATCATATAATATTACAATACTGCAGTCTGTTAATAACTCTCCTGTATAAAACTTAAAAAAACATTTGTCTAATTCAGCCAAGTATAATGTTATATTCCACCATCCTGCTGAATTGAAGTATCGCTCGTCCAATTTCTCTTCCGTCTATGATGCAACACATTTTTTGTTTTAGATTAGATTAAACTTACATTCAGGTCACTAAAATGTCAGTTAAAATGCTCTTAAAATGTCATTAAAATATGTATTCTATGTGTGGCTACATGTTTTGGCCCCACAGGGCCATCTTCAGGCAACACGTTTTGATGGAATCTACTACACTTTGCCTGCTTATGTTAATAGTACTCGCTAATGTACATCGTCATATTCTCAGTTTTGGTGTTTTGAGAATGTCTCTTCTTTTTCTATCTTCGTACTGATATTTCTCTGTGCCCCTTCGAGTGTGCCGCNTTTAACCATATACATTTTGCAATCTTCACATGTATTATTACGCAGTCATACTTTATTCTGAGTGACCTCAGAAGTAAAGAAACAAGCAGTGTTCATCTCTAGCTGAGGTTTGATCGACTCTTATAAAGTAAAAAAAAAAAAAAAAGTAAAGGTATCCCTGTAACAGGCTGTGAAGGCCCAGAGGGTTGTGAGATGCTGAGGGTCCCACATTATCTAGACAATCGGCTCAAAGATGGCGGTAAGGTTGTCGGCCTTACGCGCCGGCCGCGCTCTAATCCCCAGGAAAATTATTTAATTAATTCCTGGTACTTATTTCTGTTAGAGGCTGAGTGAACCCCAGGGCCATAGTGCGGCTGGAATGATTAGGTCAATTGAAAAAATCCAATGACCTCATCGGGACTTGAATCCGCGACCTTCCGGCTTGTAGCATAGTTCCTCAACCAACTACGCTACCGCGTGCCACCAAAGGGGCACAGAGAAGCCGCAATAAGAAGCTAGAAAAAGAGCAGGCATTCCCAGAACACCAAAATTGAGAATAATAACGAGTAATATTGACATAAGCGAGCACAGGACAATAGATTCCATCAGAATGTGTTGCCTGATGATGGTCCTATGAGGCCGAAACATGCAGCCAGACATAGAATATATATTTTAATGACATTTTAAGAACATTTTAACTGATATTTAGTGATCTGAATGTAAATTTGGTGTCATCTAAAACAAAATGTGTTGCATCATAGACGGAAGAGAAATTGCTCGAGCAATTAAAATGTATTCAGTGGGATTCTGACAACAGAGTTTCACTTCTTTGGCGCTGCTGATTGGGCCCTGTTTTCTGTTAAATCCACAATTAATTTTGAAATTATAAATCTTAGAGATACTTAGAGTGACACATTGGATGTACTTTCATCCCATTACAAGGCCTCTAATATAGAAATTCACGGACATACATCCTTGTCTAGAGCTAGATTCAAACCTTGTGAGATACCTGAGAGCAGCACAATGCACTAGACTCACAGTTTCAAAGAAACAGAAACTTAGTCTCTCTTAACCCTTTGAAGCCTCAAGCTCGTTTAAGTAATATTAAAAAAAAATCAGTTCCCATATCTCAGAAAAGACGCGGTGTCTTCTTTATGAAAACACATACGCTAAATACATTGTGTTGGAAAAACTAAGGTTGTTTTAGTGTCAAGAGTAGGCGGTACACACAGTAACCGTTTTGCTTAAAGGGTTAAGATGTAACAAGTTCAGTATTTTAAATATATATTTTGGAAAATCAGAATTGGAAAGAAGGTACAGCAATAATAGCCATATTCTGTTCCTATGACGCGTAGATGTAAGAGGTTATCGGTCCCTTGGGCAGCTACTGACTGTGCCGGAGACGCTGATGGTCGCGCATTGCGTACTTGTTCTTGACCCACTTCCCACAGACATTGCAGCGGGCTGCAGGAAGCGCCGTATGCACTCGTGCCAGGTGTTTGTACAGGTTCGAACGTCGAGATATGAGTTTTCCGCATAGTCGACACTCCAGGGGCTCAGGGGGACCTCCGCTCATTTCCATGGAGGTTGCAGTCTCGTCATGTTCTTCCACGAGGGCTATAAGAAGAAGTGACACACAACGTTTTTATGTTCCTTGGCGTTTCATTAACAATACAGAAAAACAAAACACTGTGTACTACTAGTTTCTATAGGATTCTGACGATGGTGTATAACACACAGAGATATTGGGTTTTCGGACTTTATCCATCGTTCTGGTTTTAAGATAACTAAGAAAAATCACGACGTTTCGGAAACTGCATCTGTTTCCTTCCTCAAGTGAGGAAACAGATCCAGTTTCCGAAACGTCGTTTTTTTCTTAGTTATCTTAAAAACCAGGACGATGGATAAAGTCCGAAAACCCAATATCACTGTGTACTACTATTACTTTGTATTTACGTTAAGTATATTGTGAACTACGCATTTTTATTAACCAATCACCCTAAGATTTGTATAACATTCTTGTATTTTTCTATTAAAATCTTATTCCACCTCGTAAGGGGCGTCGTCCATTTGTTTAAAGCTGTGTGATACTGCCTGGAATACACGTATCACGTAGCTTTAATCAAGTGGACGACGCCCCTTACGAGGTGGAATAGGATTTTACGAAAGATTTTAATAGAAAAAAATTAAAGAATTTTAAGTAATCATATTATTTTAAGTGGACTGCACAGCGCAATTTAGCGCACATCAAAGCAATGTAACAGTTTGGACCCACTGAAACACCTGAGGATGGCCGTCTGTGGCCGAAATATGTTGTTTTAGTGTTAAATGGTGAATATTTTAACGATTGTTGCATTATTGACGGACTTAGTACATAGATGTTTAATTAAAGATGTGCAACAGAATGCTGAAATACAAAATTATAAAGAGGGGAATTAGAACCGAGAGATAAGATTTGTCGCTCCCATTTACGTACTTTTTCAGTATTAAAATCAAGATAAATGAATATAGAAAAAATAAATCCGATTCAGTATTGCGAAGTTGAAGTCCTTTCCGGTCTCTCATGCTCTCATAAATATTAGTCTCAAGTTTCTCTGGTTGCTAGCAGAGTTTAAAGTGAAGTTGAAACCCTTTCAAACACAGCGATTACTATATGCACTCCCTGCTCTAACACACCAAACATTTATAAATTTGCCCACAGAGTAAATTTGTGGTTCGTACGATTCTCAGAATAATCAGGGATTACTTCTCTATAACATTTTTCTGCAATATTGTTTAGCACGATAACAGTATTCTCCATAACGTGAAGAAATATTATTGTAATTGACTAACGTAGATAGGTAAGGTAAAGCTATCCCTGTAATAGGTCATGGAGGCCCATAGGGTTGTGAGACGTTGAGGGTCTCACATTATCTAGACAATGGGCTCAAAGATGGCGGTAAAGTTGTCAGCCTTACGCCCCGCCCGCCCTTTACCCCCAAGAAGATACCTGGTACTCATTTCTGCTAGAGGCTGAATCGACCAAAGGGCCATAGTGCGTCTTGAAGGATTAGGTCAATTGAAAAAAAAATCCACCTCATCGGGACTCAAATCCGCAATCTTCCGGCTTGTAGCATAGTGCCTCAACCAAGTACGCTACCGCGTGCCCCCAAAGTAGTTAGGACATGCATAAAAATGTAATAATGTTTCGCAGAAACTACTTGATCAATACAGGGCACCGAAGAAATGTTTATAATTGCGAAATGGTACTTCGTTTAGTCGTGACGATATGTATGATCGACAAGCGCTGATTCGGAAACACTACCTGCCATATTTTACATCCAAACCAAAGTGACGTAACTTTGTTCCCATCCTGTATTATATTTTACATTCAATTTGCTCCAAGCTGGTTTCAGAGAACACGGGCTTCGCGTGCCGCCCGCTTTGGGCTATACGTAATGTAATGTTGGTGTTTGAAAACTGTGAACACGTAGATCAAAAGACGCCGAATGAAGAACGTACGAAGAACAGAGTCAATTTTGAATTCTACTCTCCGGGAATGAATTTTTAAATAAATCCCGCAGCTTTCTCCCTTTTAGGTCTACTACTGCTACGACTCTGAAGCAAATCACTTCAGAAAAAACTATGTCAAGCGGTATGCATAATGCATGTGGGGGGGGGGAGGACTTTGTGAATTCGCATCATGACACGCGATCAAAGGTTGGAATCAAATAAGCCGGGCCGGTGAGTGACTGTCACGCAGACAGAACTACAGATATGATATTGCGATGTTGCGATATTATTTCCGCTCGTCCTCAGACTGCACTGTAACCTGCCACTATATCTAGAATACATAAAAAATGTTATTTTTCTGTTTACTTTTCCTGCCATAACTCACAAGTATCCATGTTGGTTTTATTCAAAGGAGACTTCCAGCAACACATCTAGACGAGAGCATATAATAAACATTGATCAAAACCACAATTAAAGGAAGAACATTTCTTTCACGGGACTTCTAAAGCATGAATCACATCTAGTAAAGGGGTCAGCGCTAGGTGCCTCGGGCGTACTTTCTATATAAAAGACCAACATAGCAAGAATTAAGACATAATATACGGTTTCGTAATTAATCGACAACCCATAACTGCCAATACTATGTCCATGGTAGTAACTCAGGTAAAATATATTTTGGGCTATGTTCGAAGGAGGAGGATGAGGAGGGCAGGACATGTAGCATGAATGGGGGCGAAGAGGAATGCATATAGGATATTGTTGGGAAAGCCAGAAGGAAGGAGACCACTCGGAAGACCAACGCGTAGATGGGCGGACAATATTAAAATGAATCTTAGAGAGGTAGGATGGGATAGTATGGATTGGATTGATCTGGCTCAGGATAGGGACCAGTGGTGGGCTCTTGTGAACATGATAATGAACTTTTGGGTTCCATAAAATTCTGGGAAATTACTGAGTAGCTGCAGAATTGGCGGCTTCTCGAGAAGGGCTCAGCTCCATGAGTGTTGGAAGGAGGGGCGTGGTCTCCGGTATTTTAACCGTGACCTATACTCCGTAACCTTGATTTGCGACTTGTAATCGAAACAAACCCGGTGCAAAACTCAGCAAGACGACCGAATAGCCTGTTCGAAAATTTTCGATCATATTTTATACGACATGAAATAATAGTTTTCTGCTATCAACCGTAAAGGTGAGATTGTAATGAAGAATTACTATCCCAGAACTTCGAGTGATTTTGGGCTGCCATAGTAATGTAAATTTTTCAAGTAGAATTACCAGGTCTTCGCGTGGGATACGCTTGTTTTGCTTGTCAATATCACAACATGAAGAAGCTACAAATTTAAAGGAGGAACAACACATTAATTAATTAAAGTTTAATCATGTAATTATGAAGAAAGAGACAGAGCATGAAGAATGGCGTTGCATCCAAACACACTACGGAAATATCTGCGCTTCGTTTCAGTAGCCGCTGCTACCGTGCATACTGGCATGGAGTAAATTTCATATTCTCACGTGTTTGAGTGTGTGACTATAGATGGGGGTTGGACTGGAGATTGGCTTTATTGACCACTTCGACACACGGCTCGTAAATACGAGTAATTACAGCGCCAGAGCTAATCTTCACACGTTAGAGTTCACTACAGCACACACTAAGCTTTCTCAGTCTGTTACACCCTTCACCAGTCGTTTCCTGGCATTGCTTCTAACAGTATTGATTCTTCAGCTTCTGCATTCATGCCATTGTCGGCTGGCCACGACTCAACTAAACTCCAAACTTGTTCCATTGATAACCCCCTGACAAAGACCGGGCAGAAAACACCGTTTCTCACTCTTGTAGTTCAACTGTTGCTTGTTAAGAATGTGCTGCCCAGAAACGGCTTTTGTTTCCTTGTTTGTTTCGCGGTCATTGCCTAGTAATGGGTGTGCATGCTACAACAGATTTGGTGTTCTCTCTTAAGTCTGCGACGGGTAACAAGGAACTGAAAAATGTATTGTACTGGGTAAGGTTCGCTCTTTGTATGAAGTGTATAAAATTAAGGCATAACAAAGAGACCGTTACTGTCCGCTCAAAATTTCTAAGACGGATGGCATGGAAATTCTATATTTGGATCCAGGGTAAAATTTGCCGTTCGAAATTAATTTTGCTGCGCACCAGCCAGCCCAGTTCAACATAATGAAATTTCTCAAAATTGGTTCATAGCAAAAAAAAAACTAGTATACGACAAAGAAATATAACGCCGTGTAGTCCGTTGAAAGTCAACTTATGTTTCGGAGGAACATGTCGCCTCCATCTTCAAGGTAGAACAAGCCAAGCAAGAAATTAGCGTGAAAGAAGGTGGCTTGACACATTGCCTTTCAACGGACTGCATGGCATTATACTCCAAGTGATAGAAATTTTCATAACCATCTCTGTGAGAACCTCAAGTCCTACAAGAAATGTAGATCTTGTAGGAATGCAGGCCTACAAATTCTGCTTCACACATGTTTCGATATAATTGTTTATCGGAATGCAAATAGCTCTCTTACGTTGTTCATCAAGACTGTTTATTTGCATCCATGGTTTTGTATTTGCAATACATGAACATCGAGCACCATGAACTAAAGTGAATATGAACACTCACCTCCCTACAAAGTCGAAGACTCAGAAAGACAGACTTTTGCTTTCGGGTTCTTCCCACGCTATGCAATTTATTAAAAGCTTTAAAAATCACACTTTAAAATAAAAAATGTGTCCATTTTGAACCCCTATTACCCTTGTTAAATATTGTATTTTACGTTATAACGTTTTCAATTTACATTAAAATTCGATGCGTTTCAGAAATTGGATTTTTCCCCCCCCCAATCGGGTCCAAATTGGCCTTTACCTTCAACTTCAGGAAACATCACATCCAGTTCCCTCTTGTTATTTCTAAGCCTCCTGTTTTCCTACTCTGCTCGCCTCAATTGCGTTGACTTCTCTGCGGTTCTTCTTATAATTAGGTCTTCGTCCAAACGCGTAATTGAAACTTTTCCAAACGACAGTTCTGTCGTCCACGTTTCTCATTCTGTTTACGACGTTTTCAATTACACCGAAACAACTGGCAGATAAAATGACAAACCCAAACAAACACAGATGGTAGGGGTCGCTTACCTTAAATACACATTCACTTTAAAGAAACTCTGATTCACGGCGCAGTAAAACAGCGGGGAGTTTTCCGAGGAACAGTACTCCTGTCTCACACTGTGCATTACAAATATTACTTACAAATTTAATTACAATTGACAGAGCTGAAGCTGTTTACCTAATGAAAGCAAATTTACAGTCAGTTTCCCGTTTCCTACTGCGGACCCAATACGAAACACCCAAATATATTATGATAATTATCTCCGTATTCTTTCCAATTGTGAGGTAGCCAAGGACGTTAAAGCAATGTGTATTATTATTATTATTATTATTATTATTGGAGGGGGTGGGTTTCCCCATGCACCACGACTAATAGTCTATTGTACG
>NW_019734973.1:596383-611455 GCF_002891405.2 Cryptotermes secundus | reverse complement strand
CATTGGAAACTACTTGGGCGGGAAACTAGCCTAATTTTGCTCAGAGGTCTCCTAGAGACATGAGGATCTTTTACGTGCCGAAAATCTATGTAAATCTGCTGTATATCCATGAATTTTTCCGCCCTTAAAAATTCCACGACCTCCGCCGGGTTTGAACCCGCGTACCTTGAGTCATGAGGTGGGAACGTTACCCCTAGACTACGGAGGCCGCTAAGCAATGTGTAAGTACTGTAGCAGAGTTTTGATGCTACTGGAATCCTCTTTCCCAGGTTCTTATATTACATGAGTAAACGTTAACTTCTTAATTCGAATGTTATTCCTCTATAGTTTTAGCTACGATAAGTTGTGATATTGACAGCGAAAGCAAATGCATTTCGGGCGAAGAAAGGGTAAAGGCTATACTGGCTGTAGAGTAGCTATTGGTAGAACCGACGCTGCTGCACAGTCTGAGAAGAAGGTGCCATACATAGGGGAATGCTCTAGACCTCCAGATTGGGGCATGTAGAATTACACTAGTAACCTCTACACATAAGAAACTGAATAAACTATTCATATTGTGACATACTCCCGAAAACCGGAATAGTGAAGTTAGAATATACGTTCATTACTAGGCAACGACTCGGTAAACACATTCCAGCGGCAACGAATACGCAAGCAACAATTGAGTAGCTTCCGTTGCTATGCAACGGCGCTCTAAACAAGCCTTCCCAACAGTAGATACTGTGTTTCCTGCGTGATCCGTGCAAAGTGGTTATACAGAAGAGTTCAGTTGAGAACAACTGTGTCGAGTTTCGAGATGTCAGCCTGTCAGGACATGAGCTTGGCAGAAGAGGAACTGCATTGAGTATTCAGAATTGGCAGTTACGGAACAAAGGTAAGAAAGGAATTAGGCGGCGCAAACAAGACTTAATGTGTGATTTGAAGTGACAGTGAGGCTGCTAAAAATCCGTTGCCAGGATACGACTAGTGAAGACTGAGAACCCTAGTGCGTGTGTAATGGAAAACTGTATAGTGTGTACATTATCGATAGCGCTGTGTTGCCTTAGTCCCGAGTTGCGCGAATAAGGTGTCGATAAATCCAATGATCCAAACCAGAATCCGCCTTATAAGTCACGCACACAACCCCCGTAAACGTGGCAATATGCTTCACACATGTGAAGTCACAAGAGGCAATAAAGTGAGGAAGAAAGAAAAGATGGAGGAAAGTAGACTTTAATTTTTTCTCTTGAATTTGATGTTAGCAAGGCGGTGGCTATGAGGAGTACAACCTTATGTGTTCTGACGCTATGTATTCTGTTAGAAGTATACCGACGTTTCGGAGGAAAGGCATATGCCTAAATAAGCAGACACCAAAGCAACTGAATGTGAGACTGAGAAAGTACAACCGGCAAGCCAAAATTTCGTGCAGTAAAATTCTCTGTTTCTATTTGAAACGTCCATAATTGTGTTCGTTTGAATAAAGTAACAGAGTACTCATTTTTCAGTCACACATAACGTATTATAATATTCATCTTAGGACTGCATAACGAGATAAACACACTGAACTTGTGTACAAGGACATACATTTGTTAAGTTCGTGAATGATGAGATAAAATTCACGACTTATGTACAGCGAACGTGTTTTCTCTGTCATACGGCTTCTATGACATAAGTAAAGTTGTTCGTGTGCTTAACCAATTAAGGACTACGCTATGAAGGCGTACGGGGGAGTGAATGTATAGAACCACATTTTCTTGACCTCGGCAGTAGCTGGAGGTGAGTGGTCAGCTTCACGCCCCGGCCGCTTAACCCCCGTACCCATTGGAGAGCAGGCTGGGTGGGCCCCAGAGTCGGTCTGGACGATAGGGAGAAGAGAAAAATCTGACCCTACAGGGACTCGAACTACGACCCCTCGGTCGTTCAGTCCGTAGGCAGTCGCTATACCTACTGCGCTATCACGGCTCTTCTATGACACAAGTATCTTGAGATATATCTAATTAGATAATTCTTTAATGCGTTTTAGTGGAAGGCAGGGGTCCTGATCAATAAAACAGTTCATATAACCGAGTATACTGACCCGTATGTTCGGACGTTTTGGACTCTGAAGGATGATGCGCTCTCCTTACACTTGTAGGCCAGTACTTGTTTGATTTTCGTCACTCCGACGGATGGAAACCTGCTGGTCACGTGATCTGCAAGCATACCAACCCCACCATCTGTCGAACATTAAGGCCTCAAAAGATGATCCAGCTAACTTCCAAAATTAAGCAGAGGTGATTAAAAAATTAAAGGCACGTATCAGTTTAATCGATATGTTTGTTTATCTTCAAAAGAGTTTCATACAAAAATGTGTCCCTTCGACATCCACCAGGAAGACCAACATAAAGATCAGGACTGTAAACAGTTCAAAATCTGGCGTGGAAAAGTTGTGAGTGCCCATAGCTTGTATGCAATAAATAATAATATTAAAAATCTTGTTTCAACCCATCCTGATTCTTATTCAGCGCATAAAGAGATAGACCTAAGATAATCGGTAACGTAAAGAACTCCGTGGTTTTAGTCCACCGAGCGACCTCCACATGTCAGCGAAGTTAGTGCCAACTTTAGCGGATAGAGGATGTCGCGTGGTCAGCGCAACGAATCCCCACGGCCGTAAATTTCTGTTTTCTAGTCCGGAGCCGCCATTTCCTTGAAACAATTCCTCAATTATCCTCACGAGGTTGAGTGGACCCCGTTCCAGAGCCATTACTTCTCAGAAAATCTGTAGCGCTGGGAATCGAACCCGAGACATCTGGATCTGTAGCCAGGAACTTTGACCACTAGATCACAGAGGCGGTCTAGCGTAAAGTATCTTAATCTTTAATTTTGTATCAGTTATGCTTGTATGTAATCCGGAAGTGAAGTTTATCAGAAGTAGCAGAAGATCTTTGGCATCCTGGTCAAAACAAACGTTGGATTTCACAAACGTTACTAAGCTATTCAAATAAGCATAGGGCTGTAGTCTGTATTAATGGCAATTCGATTTTGACCTGAAAAGAAATTGTTCATATGAAATTTGAGATTTTAATGGGGGTGGGTATTGTGATACTAAGTACCAACGTTTCCTGTTCTACGAAGAAACACTGGGATACACAGAAATGTTGATACACATCTACCAGACTACATGGCGGGACATTTCAGAAGACCGTAATACGGAATTTATCAATTTCAATGGGTTTCCAGAAGAAAAAAAGATTACCCAATCTTGGCCAACTGCAACCGGAGACCGAAGACGAAACGCAGTTCCTACAGATACAGGCCCCAAGTCGGAGAGGGTCCAATCCCAGGATGTAGCGGGATGTACCCCAGTTTTATACGGTAAACAAACAAAGGACTGACGGACCAAAGATTTGTCGAATTACATTAATTTTAAAATACATATATTAGGTCCGAATTCTGCAATGGTAAAAATAAATATCTAGAAATTAAACGACTCACTGATGATGGCTTGGACTTTGGCACGATCAAGAGCAGGTTTGATGGGGCGGTATCCCCCGGCTAGGCCAGCGCGACTCCAGCGCTGCCCTGTGACAGATCGCGTAGCCAACTCGGCCGGGCTGAACAAGATGGCTGCCAGACCACGAGTCAACTTCCGGTAGTCAGTCCAGTTGAGAGAACGAAGCTGGTCAGCAGCCACCGATACCCCTTCCCCTAGGCACACCTGCGACAGCCAACTGAACATGAACTGCTGTTGGCATTTTATTTCCGATTACAGTAAGCAAGAGCCATGTATGTACTAAAATAATAATTTTATCTGCAGAACTGCATAATCGTTACTTGAATTTGGGTGTAACAGTTTAAAGTGCTGACGATACATATAAATGTGGGGTAACTACACTGTAACTGCAATCGAACAGGACATTGTGTGAATAACCATACTCTAAATGCATTCAAACAAGATGGCGGGTGAGTAATGGTATTATAACTACAATCAAACAAGACGGCGAGAGGGTAATTGTAGAGCAGAAAGCGAAAGCTATAATACTGCTTTGTTGCAAGATGTTTTCATTGGAACTTGTATTGTAACGCCATAGCCGACAGTAGTAAGTATCACTACAAAACGCTTAGAATTACAGAATTTCATGGCTCCGTTCATTGCCTAAAATTCGGAACAATATAACGTTCCGGGAACTGGATATGTTTCCGCCCTGAGGTGAGAAGATGCAGTGGCAGCTACTTAGTTGAGTCCGTCAGACAGGGCTAATCTGTATCACTAGGTCAGCCATTTCTAATGGGTATAATTGAGTAGATACCTCCACATTTTCACTAGAAACTGGAAAGAGATCCAGTCTTCTGTTGTCTTAAGTTTGGAATCCTAGATAATGGACAAAGGTCGGACATAAGCAATCCTAAATGTCGTATTCCATGACCACAATCCCATTTAGAATATGACCTGATTATTTATTGGCGTGCATTTATTTCAAACGTGTTCTGTCCTCAGAAGTCTAGCACAAGATTCCTCAACAGTNAAGCGGAGAGACCGTGAGAACCGGTAAAAGCAGACACCAGCTTTTACCGGTTCTCACGGTCTCTCCGCTTGCAGATTTCTTATATTTTTTCTTCTACCCTGAAGATGGAGGCGATACGTTCCTCCGAAACGTCGGTTAACACGACATATACACGGTGCCAAATCCCAGAAGACTGCTTTCTTCAAAGAATTCGATGTTTTAAACGACGAAACTATTTCAATGGCAACAATTTCAGCATTACAAACTCACCAATCCGTTAGCGGTTCCATGCTCGCCCGACTCAGGAACCAATCCGCTGCTAGTTCGGCGATCACGTGCTACTGTCCTCGACCAGTCACCGGCCGCCCGGCTTTGTCTCGTGCGGCCGACAGCGCTGACCATGCCTGGTGACGGAATAGTAAACTTCGGTATTTCGACATTTACCCTTTCGCTTAAGGAGTCAGAGAGCAAATGGTAAAAACTGCAAACCCGTTAACTGTCAAACTGTTCACCAAATCAGGAAACATTAGCGCCGTTTACTGATGTATTGTGATCGCCAGTAAGTATTCCAAGATCTTATTCTTTCCTTACATGAAGTCAGCGTTTACATGGAATGCAGTACCCGTCTGTCTAGTCTTAACTACTGAACAGATGTAGATGATATTTTGTACTGGTGTTGTAGGCTAAAAATTGCGTGACGTATTTATTTCTTACCGGCCCAATCTAGGATCCGGGATAGAGCAGTCGGTATAGCGACTAGCTACGGGCTGGACGACCGATGGTTCGCAGTTCGAGTCCTGGTAGGGCCACAAATTTTCTCTTCTCCGCGTCGTCCAGACCGGCTCTGGGGTCCACCAAATCTCCTATCCAGTGGGTACAGGGGGATCTTTCACCGGGGGTAAACCGGCCGGGGCGTGAAGCTGACCACTCACCTCCAACTAGTGCCGAGGTCAAGAAAATGTGGATCTATACATCCACTCCTCCATACGTCTTGATGGCGTAGTGCTTAATTAGTTAAGCTCAGGGACTTTACCTTTTATTGGATCTATCTGCTTAGTTTACATCAAGCTCAAATCTAAATTAATCAGTTATCTTTAGAATAAATGTACGAAAATTTAGGTTATAGTAGAAGATAAAAATCTCATTGGTATAGCATACAGTATGCATATGAAATATCTTTCGATCATGAACATTAAACGAAACAGAAGGAAAACTGCTTTGAATAAGTAACGTGAATAGTTTACCAACATTAAAATTGTGCAGCAATAACAGATTTGTAACAAACTAACCAACAAATTTCATGGAACAGAGTCTTTGTTTAGAAGCTAATTCTGAATCTGTGGTATAAATCATTTTGCGACTTTGGCAAGATTGGTAAGGGAGTACTCCACAATTAAAACACCTAACGGCATCTTTTGCAGTTTATTTTTCAATTTGAGTCCGGTTTATAAACAGCATTTCAACAGAACACAAGGTAATGTTAGGCGTTAGTGACTAGACACTGGGTTTGGATTCCTTTCACTTAGTCCACACACTAACTTCATTTTTATATGTAGATTTTACTTATGTCAATACTGTCATTAAACAGAAATCATTGTCAGTATGGGCCCATATGAGAGGTAAAGTGTTTTGTAATTCAACAGAGCACTTGTTAAGCATTTGTTTTCTCCTGATAATGACCAGATAAAATGGTTGATACATATTGTGATTTTAATAAAACAAATAGAATGTTATATATTCTCTGTGTTGCATTAGACCGAATATGATAATTCATTAGTATACCTAATGATGTGCTATATCGAATTTCAGCACACTGTGTTAAACGGTTTAAGGAATACATGAGAAAGTGAATTTATGTACAGCGGTAGGTTCTGCAATCGATGAATAGGTCCATGGCTAAAAATCAAAATGGCACATTAAAGATCTCCCTCAAGTCGAATTTCACTAAAACTGTATAAAATGCTTATGATAGATGTGACAGACTTCACTTATGAATTTATGTAAAATATATACTTTGTATTGGTCAATATGAGTGAAAATCGGAATTGCCTAGCAACGTTTACAACAAGTCTCCACATCGAAATTCGCCAACAAATGCGAAACAATCTGAGACAGGCCTACTTAGAAAACTCCATTTATTACCTTACGTAAAGTAGGCTTTGTAATCGGTCAGTATGACTTAATCACCAAAGTGGCCTTCTGACGTTAGGCAAAAGTTTGTTACATAAAACTTTTCTAAAATGTTGTTAAGAGATTTATGATACTGTCATGTGTAGGAGTGACTATAGACCCGGGTTTGGATTGGCGAATCGATTTATAGAAAATTCACAAGTCGTAACTATACAATTAGTTCTTAACACTTTCTGCTGATTTACACAATTTACAATCACGCCACGCTAATCCTCTCAGTCTACTTCCACTAGTCTTCAGTCTCCGTTTCATGGCAACGGACTTATAACATAGGAACTATAAAAGACTCTATGACACACTCCCAATTTCGATGTACTACAACGCACGTAACATCACACACTAAGTCTCCTCCTTCTTCTTTTGGCCATACTGCTGTTCCCTTGTAACTTCAGAAATGAAGTAGTGAAGTCAAAATCAAAGTCAAAGTCACATTGCGACTGACGGTCAATCAGTCAGTAATCCTTGGTGTCGAGCGCCATCTGGGGGTCATGACCAGATACAAGTATTTATTGCTGTTTGACAGTTACGGTCTTCTTATTGTGGGGCGCCCTATCTGACGAGAGGACGGGTCTGTCTTTTGTATATGCTGCTGGCCCTTGCCAGCGCAGTCTTTTTCGGGTCGGTGTCCCTTGGTACTCGCGACCATATTTTACTGTCTCAGATTCGTGACTTCCCTTTTCGTCGCCTCCTACGACTCGCAGGGTCACGGTGGAGGTATTCGACACCGCTTCCACAGGGAGTTTCCCTTTGTCCCATTCTCCTATTCTCTTATATCCTCTCGGCACGGACCAGGCACAGAAAAAACAGCCCCTCTATTATTACATGGGCAGACCACACAGAAAACACATTTCCTCTAATACTGCATGAAGTTACCGCGCATTCGTTAACGTGTTTACTGAGCCGTTGCTTAGCAATGCGTCACAATATACAAGCAAATTCATTTATGACCTTATCCGATGTAGTCTTTGTAATCGGTCAGTATGCCTAAGAAACAAAGACAACGACTATCGTTATGCAAAGATTTCCTACACCGAATTTCACCAAAATCTGATTAATGTTAGGCTGCATGAAAAGGTAGCGTAGTTAGTTGAGGCACTCCGTCACAAGACGGACGGTCGCGGGTTCGATTCCCGATGAGGTCACTGTATTTTTCAGTTGACCTAATCCTTCCAGCCGCACTATGGCCCATGAGTCGACACAGCCTCTAATAGAAATGAGTACTAGGAATCTTCCTGGGGGTCAAGAGTGGTCGGCGCATAAAACTGACCTCACCGCCATCCGTGAGCCGACTGTCTAGAAAATGTGGGAGACTCGACGGCTCACAACCCTATGGGCCTCCACAGCCTGTTACAGGGACAGATATACATTTTACATGAAAATGTTCATTTATAACTTTCCATGAAGTAGGTTTTATTACGGACAAACTGCCCCAAAACCTGTAGTGAACTCTCCCACGCCTATTTAAAACACTTAAAACACTGACACTAGGTCACAGACATACGAACAGACAAACTCGACCTCCACAAATGGTATTATTTTCACTCTGTAATGAACACCACTACCCTAATAGATCTACATCAAGAGAAAATTAAAACTGATATTAACGAGATATGCCATATATCAAAGAGCGAATTTGAAAATGAGTGTAATCCAACCGTCACTAGGCCTACAGCTGTATACCGATATTCATATTTGTGAGTATCGGAAATACGTCATCATGTATGCTGAACAATTTGCAGCATATGCACACGCAGCAAAAGTTTTGAAAACTTCTCTACGTTTTGTGCAATTATCTCAAAACCCGTATAACTTGAGAAAGTAATATACGTCTCGAATTTCTTTATATTTTTGTTTATAGTAGCTTAATACGTTAACATGCGATATGAGAGCAAAAACGAACACAGGTATTCGTGTAAACTGTTCGTTATTGGTATCCGATTTTAACCATAATTGTCATGTGTCGATAAATCTTATTAAAACTCACCAGTATCGAATTTTATATATATCCGCCCAGCAGTTAGTGATCTGTTACATTTGGATGAACTGGCACATAGGGCAACTCTGTCGCTACAAATGCACCCAAAATAATATGCCACTATAAGCAGTAATTGCAGATCTGTACATCCACGAGCCGATCACAGTGGCCGCGCGCATGAACCTTTCTTCGTTGGCTCGAACACTGGGATCGTGGGTTCGAATCCCACTCGAAGCATGGATTTTTGTCTGCGTTCGTGTTGTCCTGTGTAGGTAGTGGTGTTCCGAAGGGCTGATCCCCCGTCCAAGGAGTCCTACCGACTGTGTTTGGGACTAAGGACCTGAAGTGAAACAAAGCGTTTCAAGGATGCCCTATGCTCCAAACTGGGAGCAACAGGAAAGAGAGAGAGAGTACACAGGCACAGATCATTTCCAGAATTTAATGTAAATAATTCCTCTGCCATTTTGTAATGCATTCGTGGTTACTATCATTCAGAAACGCGAAACCTTGAAACACTGGGAATTATAAAAACAACAAGTTATATAAAGAATTGACTTTGCAAAAGAAGTTCACAGCCCAAGGATCAACTATGTACAAAATCGTCCAGTAGTCATGTTACATTGCAATATTGCCGAAACTTGAGTTTTACAAGAAAACTAACTTCTTCCATCGCGGAAACCCTATCCAAACGGAACGTTCTGGGCGGAACAGCACGCAGACAGAGACAGGGATAACACGCTATAACCTGCAAGATCCAAAGTAAGTTTAAACACTTTGTACGAGTATATCACGTTTCTGGTACTCTGGCCTTCAAAACAACAATAAAAATAAACAAACCAAATCGTTTACATTGGTTTTATTTGATAACTGCGACAAGTTTGGGTCCAAATTTGGAACCATCTTCAGGCAGTGTCATTAAATACTTCTCAATTTACTGAAATATCCTAATATTAACGTTAATCATTATGATAACATAATACACGTAACTATTATGAAGTTGTAAGAATAAGATTCTCTCGTCGTTATGATGTAAAATTCTATGTTAATTTGTCGCGCATTGTGGGTGGCGTCTTATCGTCCGGGGTTCGCTGCTGTATTATCTGCAAGTATTGGATAAAATGAAAAAATCCCGATGGGGTGAACCTTTTTTTTTTTCATTTACCTAATCCTTCCAGCCGCATTATGGCCCTGGGGTCGACTCAGCCTCTAACAGAAATGAGTACCAGGAAGTTTCCTGGGGGGCATAGGGCGGCCACGGCGTAAGGCATGTTATGTCAGGTTAAGTTAGGTCTGTTAGCAGATGCTGGCCGCGCCACAGCTCAAGCGGTTAGTCGCTGGCTTCCCACCGCGGCGGCCCGGGTTCGAGCCCGGGTCTGGTCAAGTGCGATTTGTGGTGGACAAAGTGGCGCTGGGGCAGGTTTTCTCCGAGTACTTCGGTTTCCTCTGTCAATCTTCATTCGACCCATTGCTCCATAATCACCCTCACCTATCATCTGGGGCTCGTACAATGGGCCAAAAGTGGCCGCAGTACAAGGGACTTAGTCCAACCCCACTAGCAATTAAAAAAAAATAGCATATGCTGGTTTACGTTGACATTTACTCAGTCTACGTTAGCAAAAGGATCTGCAAGGAATGGCTTTAAGGGCATACTGTACTCATACTGACACCGTGTTTCCTAGCGATATATTCTACTGATAATTATAGCATTTTAAAGCCGGTTTATTGCCAATATATCGGGGAACAGACTATCTCGACGTTTAAGTATAATTTGAAATTATCAGTATAAAATATTTATAATTTTTGTGTAAGATTGTGACAAATTTCAATATATATTTTCATATGTCAGATCAGGGAAAGTATGAACACAGATTCTCCCCCACCCGTCTACCTTCCTCTACTTCAAATAACATTATGGCTGTCGTTCTGTCTACAGGCTCCCTCTCTGTGTACGTCCTCCCTTTACTATTGTGACACTTGGTTCTGCAATAAATTTCCACTCACATCATGTTAATTTATCTTATGTTTTATTAAATTTGATTAAAACATTGAATAATAATTATTATTCATTAATTCATTATTCATTCATTCTATTNCATCATGTTAATTTATCTTATGTTTTATTAAATTTGATTAAAACACGGTATAATAATAGACTCATCCAACTTAAAGTAGGACAAGTTGTGCAATGTAGGTAGGTTGGGTAATTAGATGACCAATTTAACCTTCACTGGGGCTATTGATATTCATTCTTTACCTGATTAACTTGTAGTCTTAATGGTTCACCCTCAAATGTATCATTTAAAGTGGAATGTTAACAAGTCGGGGTTCGACTTATGCCCATTACCTCCCTAATACCCTACTTCACGAATAAAGTCATTGTAAATCTTGCTGCAATATCATACCGCTTACAAATGGCCGTTTGTCTGTCTTTCCTCTTTCCATTGCCTCATCAGCACTGGGTCCAGATATCGATGAGAAAATTAATGTGGACTGTATCAGAAACAAGGTAAACACATCTAGTTGTGCTTCCACAGGGGACTGCCTCGAGTTGTAACGCTGTATCGAGAGTGTCCAATCAAATGAACGTGTACAACTTGATCACCCTTTGAACAATACTTCGTGTTAGATCTACGAATATTGCCATGTATAGGTTGGTACACGTGACGCAATTAACGGGTTCTAGTTAGGATGATTGGATTTATTGGCATTTCTGTTCCAATCGCTCTTAATTACAATTAATACTACGCTATCGTTATTTACATACTTTATAATTCAATGTTACATACGCACTAGGATTCTCAGTTTTCCACTAGTCGTCTCCTAGAAACGGATCTCAACATAGAAACAAGCATTTCGAATCACTATTGACTCTCAACTTTTGAACCCTCCTGGAATGCATACTAACTTCAGTCAAAGTTACTTTACGACTGGCGGCTTACCGCCAATCAGCTGGTCTTGGCGCCAGGCCCCTTGAGGACCACGGCCAGAGATTTTTTTTCCAACTGAACTCTTGCCGCAATAGTCCTTATGTAACACCCTCTCTGACGAGAAGATGAGGTTGTCTCTTTTGGATATGTTTGCCTCTTCATCAAGTGTATATTTCGCACATATAATACGTTATTGAAAATTCTTCCCTTTGCACTACATACAAGTCCTCTGTCAGTACAGACTTGCAGAGCAGATCATGCCTAACTTACGCATCTTATGCTACAACGACAGCTTAGTCATTTGAACGGTCGTAAGCTTCACCACCGCCAAGTTTAAACCTCTTATATTTTCTATGTCTGGCTTCACCTTGTCCTACACCGCGAACACGTTCATTCTTATGATTTTGTATGACTTCTGCTTGTCGCCAGCACAATTTTGTTATATAATCGTATACATAAGGTAGGTTGAAAACTGTGTGCAAGTCGTGGGCCGGTGTGCGCCCTGAAAAATTTCCAATGGCGCGCAAAATCTTGCCTTGCACGCTATTAACTTAATCTTAAACAGGTCTTCGTTATATATGCGCTGCACGGACAACACAGAAAACAAGTCACGCGATAGATAGTACTGTTGGAATGTGACGTCACTGCGCCTGCGCGGAAGTGCTTTTACCGAGCCGTTGCGTAGAAGCGGGTTGCATCACCTCATTGTTCCAATGTTGCGTACGTGTATCGCAGAGTGTTTAAAGAGCCGTTGCCTGGCAATGCGTTGACATGTCACAATATATATAAAAGGTCCTAGATTAAGGTACAGAGTCCAACAAACAGAATGACAGGATTTGAAACACCTGCAACACAGGAACGAAAACAGATATGACGGCGTAGAAGTTGAGGTTCTCACAGCGGTGGTCTTGTAGTCCACTGAAAGTCAACCGACGTTTGGGAGGAACCATGATTTCCCCAGGTACTCCCAACCTCCACCTTGATGTCCCGGCTTCCTCCGCTGCCTCTTCTCTTTCATCCTCACCGCATGGCTGCGCCTCACCCACCTGACTCCTCTTCCTTACAAGGCGTTCTCTGTCAAACGCACCATCACAGTATTTCCCTGCCTTTCTTCTAGACTAGCACAACAGCTCATTTTCAGGGCCATCATCAGGGCCCGGATTTCGATGACATGTCATCTTTTTTTCCCTGTATCCTATGCGATGCTCTTAAATATATAAATCTCGGATATGAGCTGCTGATTACAGAAATGTAAATTTTATAGGTATTTTTTGTCATTTTTTACATTTTTACGTTTAAGGTAATTTTTTTCATTTTGGGGGTAATTTTTTGGTAAATTTTTGGACTTTTAAGGGTATTTCTTGTCTTTTTGGCCATTTTAGGGAATTTTTCTTCACAAGCTTTCTGAAATGCGAATAACATGGAAACGAAGTGTTCTTTCTTTTCTCCTTTAAGTCATTTTTCTTGATTTCTTCGGTCATTTTTTTGAATATTTTAAGGTCATCAAAATCCGGGCCCTGCATATTACATTTTTGAGTTTTATTTTAGGTCATTTTTCTGGATTTTTTCGGTCATTTTTTAGGTAATTTTTAAAATATTTTCAGGTCATCAAAATCCGGGCCATGGTCATCATAAACTCCTGTTCTTGTCTCCTATTGGTTCGCTCGGTGGTCGTGTGAGAGCCCAGCGGTTAGGTTCTTTATTTCAAATTACCATTTTTATCGAACTGACCGCTACCCGAACAGGCAAGGCGGAAATGCCCTTGCAGTTAGAAAAGGCATCCCACACAACCATGTAGACCTACCACCCCTTGTTTTTCTTTTTCATGTGATTATCCCTTCATGCGATTGCATTTTTCAGTTCCTACAGCAATCTACTAACCCAGCTTCCATCTTCCAAACCTCGATCCTCCATAATGGATTTACTATGTTTTCTCCACGTGTATGTAGGTTTCCTCTGCTCTCCTCCTCCTCCTCCTCATGGTGACCAGTGAAACAGAATTATCGGCACTCTTTCCTTCTTGATTCATCCAATATGGCCATGCAATTTTAGTGCTCTATCTTCCTCAAGATCTAAGATTTATTTCTTTCAATATGGTGAACAGTGAGCGACATAGAAGGGAAATAATTTCTCAGTGGCGATAAATCTATGCTGTGATAGGTTTGCAACGACGGATATGTCTGGAAAGAAAGCATTAAAAACATACTCCGACTGTTGTTCTCTTTATAGACTTATCAGATGTTCCAACTTTCATGTAAAAGATTTGCTCATTCTGGTTGCGCTCTATTATTCTTTGCTGTTGCCTCTTTTTTTTTTTTTGCCTGACTGCAAAACAAATCGGTGGTTGGCCGCGGGACGCTCGGTTATTCACGACGAGTTCCGGAGACGAACCTGTTGATTAAATTTTGCTTCCGTTCCCGTGAGCCCGCATTGTCATAGAAGACTGACTAGACACACCGAAGAATCAATCTTCGGCCGCAGGGTTGACCAGGTGGCTTTTATAAGAATAGCCTCTTTCTGTTTCAGTGCGTTCTTAACCCTTTCACCGATGTAAACAAGATACCTCACCTAGATGGTGTTTTAGATGTGGTTGGAAAGTTGGAAAATCACTTCTTAAAATTGTCATGCCTGTCTGCCTGTTCCCAAGTAACAGTGTCAAAACTACGAAACCGTTAGCAGGTAACTCAGTACCTACCCTTAATTTTGTTTTATTTGGACTTCATGACAATTATGTCAGACGGTAGACTAAGAAGCCTGCTAGAACGACACGAGCCAACTGAAAAAAATTCCGCGACCTTCAGGCTTGTAGCAGAGCACCTCAACCACTACGCTACCGCGTGCCCCAAGAGAATCTGTACCCTGAAGATGGAGGCGATACGTTCCTCCGAAACGTCGGTTAACACCACTTATACACGGTGCCAAATCCCAGAAGACTGCTTTCTTCAATCTGTAATGAAGTTTATGATATATAACCGATTAAATTTGGCATGCCTAACTCAAATATCTGGTTAGTTTTCGCCAACAAACGGAAAGGTAAACAGGCCCTATAGGCCCCACACAAAACGTTTTTGCGCGCGCACACTAGCACAAAGGGAGTCTCGAGGATCTGCCATCATACAACATTTCAGGACCCTTCGTAAGTGCCACTAGAGTCGCTACATCCCGAAAGCACTGGCATATCTACGCATAGGCTGACATTATTGATGACAGAAAATTCCAAAAATACAGAAATGTGGCGGACTCTAGTGGCATGTTGCTGACATTAAGCCTCATGAATATCAGACAGTCGGTTCAAAAAAATTATTATGTGGGAAACATCGATGGATATGTTAACATAAATGAATATTTCCTAATAAAATAAGAAAGCCACGCTAAAAAGCATGTCTGTAGTGCCAATTCTTGACAAATTATATTGCAGAACGTAACAGAATAATGCTATAGAGTGTGCTGTTTCCTGGCCATTGGTTTGGCTGATTCTGTTCAATGCATTTTCACTTCCGCGTTCTTTTTTTTT
>NW_019734973.1:531541-596353 GCF_002891405.2 Cryptotermes secundus | reverse complement strand
AAATCCCAGAAGACTGCTTTCTTCATAGTCACCGCCGTGAAAGCCTCAAATCTTACACAGAAGGTATTCTTTTCTCTTCTCGGTTACACGAAGAGAGGTAGACTCATAAAATCGTCCATCTCACTTATCTACACAAATCAGAATGCTCCCCCGTCCCTAAAATCATCCAAACTTAGTTATCGGGGATTATCCGTGTCGTATGCTGAGCTCTGAAAGCTGTAATTATATATATTACACATAGGCCTCAAAGATAGGAGTGCAGTTACAGACATTTTGAACCTTAAGGTTTGGATACCCTTGAGAATACAGAGGCTATATATGGGGCCCATCCTTTTCTGTGGTAACGGCAGAAATTTATTTAGAAAACACTGCCTTCAAGGCTTGACAATGAACATCCGCCCATACAGATATTCAACCTTGAAGAATCATTCATTTTAACATAACAAAACCGTCTTATTGTGAGCGAGGACGCGATGCCCCGCCTTCCCCTAACCCGATTTCATTGCGGCTAGAAACCCATTTTTCTTCCATCGCCTCAAAGCTGACAGCCCGCCGGCTTGTGCAAAACATTTAACGAACGGTCCACTGCTGATATTTTCTCGGCGCCAATGCAAAGAATACTGACGATAGGTCCGTTGACTTCCCTAAGAAAGGGCTTGTATAAGGGGTGGACCTTCTTGGCCCTTGCACCGCGACCATAGTGATCTATTGTGCCTTAAGAAAGGGCTTACTTTAGAGAGTGTAAGTTCTTCCGGTGACGAAAATTCATGTTGTGGTCGCCTGTATTGTGATAACCTGCATGCTGCATGCAGGTTGAAGACGGATTCATCAGGTTCCTTCCGAACATCGGTAATCCCATGAGTCTATACGGATTCTTAATCCAGAAGACCGCAGCCTTAATATGCTTACAAGTTCCTAAGTTACCAGTCTGTTGACCTATAAACTGCGTTTCTGAACAAGCCCAAGAACTAAGTTAAAATAAAAGCGGCCTCCGTAGTCTAGAGGTAAAGTTCCCACCTCATGACTCGTAGTACGCGGGTTCAAATACCCGGCGGAGGTCGTCGAATTTTTAAGGGCGGAAAAATTCAGGGAACAAGTCCTCCGGGAGGGACTTTAAGCCGTGGGTCCCGTGTCGTAGCTTTACGGCACGTAAAAGAACCTCATATCTCCAAAGGAGGTCACTGAGCCAAATTAACGGACGTTTCCCGCCCAACAGCAGTCTCTAATACCTCTGGTAGATGGGGGAAGCATTATAGATACCTCTCAGATAGTAGAGCCGGTCTCGCTGGCTGGGCGGGACTGATGGTAAGCACCAGTACCGGTAGGATATAGAGACTGGTAGAAATCATAGAGGGAAGCACAATGGTCCAATACAGGTATCAGTGCATGGGGAAACCCACCCTCTCCAATAACTAACTAAGTTAAAATAAAACGTATATAATTAAAAGATGGAGTAAGTCAGAAGTTAATTCAGCCAAATTTAGGCTTCCTTCTGTAACAGTCCACAAGTTATGTGTGTAAGTAGGTCTATTTATTGATATATTCTTTAGGTTTTAGTTCCTATAGATTAAGTTGTCATCGCGTGAAGGAGCGTCCCCGGGTGGAGGACGGGGAATACGGCCTTCAGGTTCGGAAACCCGCTACGATAATTTACGAAACAACGAGGAGACATGCATACTCAGATTGCACGTACCTATTGAGCAAAGGCAGGAGTATTCCGCTATAAGTGCTCCCCAGGTTACGGTGAATCGCAGTAACCCTTCTGTCCTCCCGTTCAGGAAAATTCGATGAAGAAACCATAAATGTCTCTTCAGAGTCACCTACCCTACACATTTCAACTCTGAATATGGAGGCAGCATATACCTCCGAAACGTCTGAAACATTGCCCATAACAAAAAAAAACTCTGTGGCCTCTAGTCAGCAAGAGAACTATACCGACCGAGCGATCGCCGCTTGTCGGCGAAGTTAGTGCCAACTTAAGCGGATAAATGGTGTCACGTGATCAGCGCAACGGATCCCCACGGCGGTTATTCCCGGTTTTCTAGACCGGAGCCAATAACGGCGTAATGTAAAGACCGAAGAACTAAATCATTATCAGCAGATGTCTTGGTGAATCAGCAACACATATATAGGCCTATATACATATAATTAACCTAACATTAAAGTTAGGTTAGCCGTTTAAGTACTTAACAATAAAGCAGTCTTTCATGTCTTATAATACCGTATAAATATTACACACGGGTATAGGCTTATCGGAGGACTTATCTCGCAGTTTCCATCAATATTTTGATATTTGAGGCCTGAGGATGGTGCATAGGTCTCCGAAAGATTTGTCCAATATAAGACATTAAGTATTTTTACGTTGTCTTTATTCTAAATGTTTTTATATAGCTTCTGTTCCAATGAGTAATTGTATTCGGAAGATCCTAGGTTTTATTGTGAGCCTGAAACCAGGCTATATGCATGACGATGTTTCGCTTTTCCATATTCCCTCCACGCGACTGTTGGTCTAAAACAGTTGGTCACTCAGCCATACCTGCTTCTGACTGCAACCTTCATCTTCAACACTAAGCCACTCTCCACTAGACACTATATGACTACGTACTTAAGTGTCGAACACGCATACTGGGAGATCCAGAATTTCGGAATCTGATTTTGGAGTAACGAGCGCCTTTTCTCTCACGTTTTTCGTGCCTGGCACAATAGTCCCTAAAGCTTGAAATTTACCTCATGGTGCTTTGTAATTTTGGTTGTAACGTAAACTAAACCCTCTTTCAGCACTGACGCTCGTACCTGCTACGTTTGCAGGCTTGAGGATTAGCCAGTTTGTGTTTCAATGTTGTTGCAAGAAAATTAACTGCATAGCAACGACAATCCGTAGATCAGATCCCAGCTCAGCTATCCTATGTACATGCAGCTCATAAGTCACAGAAAAAGGAAAAACAGTTGCTTCTGTTTTCTAAACGCCATACCATCAAGCCGTATATGTGGCATGGAGATAACTTTTACGCATTCTATATTTCGTTTTCGTGTTCCGGTGTCTTTGCTCCCAACACCAATTGGATAGGAAAATTTGTGGATCCCACAGTGGTCTCAACGTGGAAGCTTAGAGAAAATTGCCGTATCTGTCAGGAATCGAAGCCAGTATCAGTCAATTTACAGACAGGACAAGAGAAAGACTGGCTAACCGGACAGCTCTGGTGTACACTCTGTATGATGTTCGCTGTGAAACGTTTTGCCTATACCGACCTAGTATAGTGTATAGTGTATAGTGTATAGTGTATAGGATACACCTATTCTTAAGCTAGAAGCTATAGCTAAGCTTAGTTTAGCACACTTTGTCCGTACATATACGTGTTCAGCAACAAAATTGTAGATTGACTGTGGTCTACTTTATGCAATGCAGTGACATCGACATAACGACGAAATGCTCGCCAGCTGTGGGAGTTCAACATCCTGAAAAGTAAGCGACTGGCAAATCCAGCAAGGTCTTACGAGAAATTTCTGTCTGAGAGAACCGTGGCAACTGTTAGCACTAATCAAATCTTAAACAAGTTTTCTGATACGTCGCTAAACATAAAATCCGTAATTAATATTAGACATAAATACGAGTATAAAAATGTCACAAGAGGAGTCATCTCCATAAAATTGCTGGAAGCTGGAAAAGCGGTTTCGAATGTCATTAGAGCCCTGACCTCAGGAACTGTGTATTTCTTGGTGCGGAAGCGACAGATATTCCGCGTGTACACAAAAATACCGTGGCTACATAAAGCAAAATATGGCGTTCGACAAAACTGGATATAAATTGAAACATTAGTATATGCAGTCCATATTTAGCGCAAGACATTTGACGTGAGGTTAATGTGCTATATAATAACTTCTGCTTTCACGCTGGTATCTTGCTCGGCTAATTTGAGCCTGAAGATCGAGGCGATATATTCCGAAACGTCGGTTGACTTTTCAACGGACTACATTGCGTTATATCCCAGACGATAGTACTCTTCAACTTCAAACTGGGCTGGCAATGTCTTGTTTCATCATCGTAGTCTAATGTACACCTGGTAATGTTGCAGTCGGCCCTTCAAGGCTATTAATACTTTACTGATACCCTCAACATAATTATTATTGGGACATAAAACTGCTTTGCAGAATCGATTAGAGGCCGACGGTCTCCAAACACGTAGTCAAGTACTGACGAAGTGCTCAGGAGTTGTTCTGGAGTAGCATCGATCTTATTGAGATGAACCTTTTCCGGGCGATCAGCTGTGTCCATTACATATTGACATAGCCGATTTCCTTAGAAAAAATCATTGCCTGTATTCACCGTAAAAATTCTAGATCTTATAATGATGTTACTAAAAACAGGCAGTTTGACTTAAATCGACCTTTATTTTAACAAATATTTAAACTTAATTCTTTTGTCGAAATAGTTCCATTTTGACTTCAACTTATTCGCATTTCTTTTCATTATGGAGTCACGTTCTTTGGAATTGGAGAGCCTATAACAAATAACAGTTTCCCTTCGATTTAAACGGGCGGTTCTCTAGTAACTTCTGGTAGAATCTATTTTGGGTTTCAGCTGCCACGCTATCCTAATTTGCCGGTGTTCATTTATTTTACGTTGTACTAGTTGTACTGTCACATACACATCCGTTGCTAGGCGATGGCTCGGTGGATATCACGTGTCCGCAGCCGTACTTACACGCAACAATAAAAGAACTGTGTTTTCTGTGCGGTCCGCCGCGGAGGCTGCTGCAAGTAAAGGTGTTCTCTGTTGGGCCCGTCCCAAAGATATATCGCGAGAAGCAATGGGACAAACGAACCAGGCATATTCTTAAGACATAACCCCAGCTTCTCGTTAGAGACGAAGTTACATAATGACTATGACCGTAGGGGCCCAGTTGAAAAGCATAGCTCTGGCCGTAAGCCTCAAGGGGCTTGGCGCCAATACGAACTGATTGGCGGTAAACCACCAGTTGTAAAGTAACTCTGACTCTCACTCTGAAGCGAGCCAGTCTTGTGACGGCAGTCAGAAGGTCAGAAGAGTAGGAGTTTGGTGTGAGATGGCCGCCAGCCTGCGAGGACGTGAGCCCGGGAGCAGAGGAACGTCCACTGTTGGAAGATGTTACCAAGCAGCGCAGTGAAGAACCTGACTTAGAACACTAGTCCGTGTGTGTGATATTGATTCATGAAGTGTAGTCACTAGTTAGATAAGCGTGGGAGGCGAGGAATCCCCACTGTTAGAAGCGCTGCGTAGCAACGCCAAGTCAAGTAGTCAGTAGTTAGCAGCCTGAGAAAAGAGATCCTGGGCCCTGACTAGGATGCCATGGGCACAGCAGTACAGTCTTGAGTCGGGGGTTAGGAAGTGCAGCCCTTGAGCCGTAAGGCCGTGGGGAATAGCCCTTACTATAAGACTGACCAGGAACCGCTTGAGACAGGTGCCAGCCAGCCAAGCCCGAAACCGTGGAACACGAAAACTGGGGGCTCCAAGGCGTTGGGAGTATTACCAGGATACAACCGGCGAAGACAGCGGACTGACAAGACTCCGTGCATGCTGTACTGAACTGCAGTGTGTGTGAAGTACAAATAGCTCTAGAGTTGGTGTAGTTAGGGTTTCAAAAGTTCAATAAATCCGATGACCAATCCAACCCCCGTCTATAGTCACTTAACACGTGGCAGTATTTTCACTTCTCCCTTAATATTTTCATTCCTAACATCGTCTAGTCTAGTGCAACCTTTAAATGTTTTAAGTGTCTCATCTATACTAACTGATTCTATTTATGTCTCTTGCTTTAACTGTCTTGATTTACTTCCATACAGCAAAACTGGTAGTGCTACTGCTTTATAAAACTTCAACTGTATCTTCCCTTGTTTTGTTCCTTACGGTACTTAAGATACCACATAAAAAGTTTAGCTCCTCAATTCCTTATGGGCTCACTTCACAGTGATTCAACTCCTTCAGTTTAACTATTCATTAGTCGCGAAAGAATAACATTGCACTTTAATCAGCGGCGTTCGAGAATAGCGCGACAAGGATCCATAATGAGACGCTTCATACTATTAACCCTTACGTAATTTGAAGAACTGTATCTTCTGGAATATAATGCCGTGTACTCCTTTGAAAGTCAACAGACGTTTCCGGAGAACATGTCGCCTTCTGGATCGAAGAATAAGGCAAGCAAGAAACCAGCGAGAAAATTATATCCCAGAAGACAGAATTCTTCAGAAACACAGCTGAAAGAACTTCATATCCTACTTTCACGTAAACTGTTCCAGAGATCAAATTGAGGAGGATGAGGCGAGTGAGAAGCGTAAATATGTATACACAAATGATTCGATAAACATCAATGGAAGAGCACATTTGGGAGACCTAGAAATAGATGGGAAGATAAGACTCAAATAAATAAAGAAAGCAGTCTATTGGGATTTGGCACCGTGCATATGTGGTGTTAATCGACGTTTCGGAGGAACGTATCGCCTCCATCTTCAGGGTAGAAGAAAAATATAAGCAGTCTGCTTTTACCGGTTCTCACGGTCTCTTCGCTTGCAGATTTCTTATATTTTTTCTTCTACCCTGAAGATGGAGGCGCTACGTTCCTCCGAAACGTCGATTAACACCACATATACACGGTGCCAAATCCCAAAAGACTGCTTTCTTCATAGTCACCGCCGTGAAAGCCTCAAATCTTACAAGACTCAAATAGCTCAGAATAAGAACCACTGTGGGCTTTTCGAACGCGATAATTTCATAAAGACAAGCAATTTCTGAGTAAGTACCACCTTCCAAGGAAGACCTAGGAAGGTGTACAGATTGGACGGTCCAAAATACATGATTCCGCATATTTATTACACAAATATAATATTTTAAGCGTATATAAGTTTATGAAATTTGTGTACAGAGATATTAAATGTTTTCTAAAACAAAGCGGGGCAGACTCAAGAGGGCACGAGGTAGTGTGGTCGGCTGAGGCACTATGCTACAAGCCGGAAGGTCGTTGGTCTCCTTCCCGATGTGGTGGTCATGGGATTTTCCTCAATTCACCTAATCCTTCCAGCCACACTATGGCCCTGGGGTCGACTAAACCTCTAACTGAAATGATTGCCAGGAATATTCCCGGGGGGGGGGTAAAGGGCGGCCGGTGCGTAAGGCTGACAACCTTACTGCCATCTGTAAGCCGACTGTCTAGAAAATGTGGGAGCCTCGAGGTCTCACAACCGCATGGGCCTTCATGGTATGTTACAGGGACAACTTTACCATTTTTAACAAACTCGAGACACATGACTTCAATTTTTGTTCATTTGCGGACCAGTGGAACAAGTCTTTGCGGACCGCTGTATAGCCCCGCTCTACTCCATGGATGTCAGTTCTATGGTGAACCAATTTCGAAGAGCATTCGTCCCCATACGGCATAAACAACTTAGTGCACATGCATATGAAGGCTGGAACCATCAGACCAAGTAACTTCATGTAGCACTCGATCTATTACCGTTATAGCACTATCTTCAATACCCAGGTTTAGGAACTGTAAAAAAATACAGGCACATAAAATATATTTTACACTTCATTGCATTTATTTTACGCTAATTTCATTTATATTGGCTGAATTCATAGAGGTGATAATTTTCTAAATAGGGTGGTTTATATATCTTAGCTGTTTCGAAGAAAAATTACCAGTTTAAGAAAACATCTTTCAGTCGTAAAAACAGCAGAAGAAGGCACAAATCTTTACACAGTATCCTTAACAAGGATCCCGTCTTATCATTAACTGCCTATCTCGTGATCTGTATAACCAACGGTCATGTCTGAAATACACCACGAAGAACAATTTGCCCACAAGACCATTATCTAACATAAAACAACAAAATCCGTGGTTTTAGTCCGCAAGCGAACTATGCCGACCGAGCGACCGACGCTTGTCGGCGAATTTAGTGCCAACTTTAGCGGATAGAGGGTGTCGCGTGGTCAGCGCAACAATCCCCAATGCCGTTAATCTCGGTTTTCTAAACCGGAGCCGCTATTTCAAGGAAATATCTCTCAATTATCCTCACGATGCTGAATGGACCCCGTTCCAGACCCACTACTCAGAAAATCGAATCCGGACCTTTGGATCTGTAGCCAGGAACTCTGACCACGAGACCACAGAGGCGGTCCCATTTTGTAACATAAACCACATTAATTCACCAAGCATACAACAGATAATCGCGATGCATGAAAAGAAAAAATGGGCTCGATTGAGAAGATGGTGGAGCTGTCAATTAGACTGGAAATAGGATTGAGGATATTATACTGCCAAAATTGGCATATTCAAATAACCTCGAAGGATAGAAGACATGGCGAGATCCAAAAGCGATGACGTAATCAGTTCTAAAGCTACCGAACATCGGAACGAGCTTGTGGTATCCAGTCCTCTGAACTGGTGGAAGAGAGAGGGGGGAAGAGGAGTAACACAGCAAAACAAAAGCATGGACATGGGCGCCGTACACAGTGTTTTCTAAGGTGAGGTAATCAGGCAGCCCCATACCGCAAGCGGTTAGTCGCTGGCTTCCCACCGCGGCGGCCCGGGTTCGATCCCGGGTCTGGTCAAGTGGCGCTGGGGCAGGTTTTCTCCGAGTACTTCGGTTTCCCCTGCCAATCTTCATTCCACCAATTGCTCCACAATCACCCTCACCTATCATCTGGGGCTGGTACAATAGGCCAGAAGTGGCTACAGTATAAGGAACTTAGTTCCAACCCACTAGCAATAAAAAAAAAAAGGTGAGGTAGTCATATCCCCCCCCCGCCCTCACCGACGACGACCATGGAATATATTTCATTTAGAATCATTTTTAGAGACTAACGAACGGTTTAGGCCTACCGATCGAAGTATGCGTGTCCAGTTACGTCCGCTCATAATGAGATATCATTCATTAAAGAACAAAGGTTCATTCTTACGAAGGGATAAGCCTAGCCTCGTATCGGACCATGTCGGGTAGAAGAAACAAAGTTCTGTACACCAAGGAAATATAAACAGGGGTCAACAAATCTTGGTTGAAGTAGATTCTAAAGGGTTCTGACGATGGGGTATAGCATTCAGAATTATTGGGTTTTTGGACTTTGTCCACCGTTCGGTATTCTAGATTCTAGAAAACAGGTTTCGGAAACTGTATCTGTTTCCGTCCTCAGGTAAGTAGGGGAAGACACTTGTTCAGTTAAGGAACCTTTAGAAAGAGCTAACCTCAATCACTGTACCAGTGCCTTCCCTTCCTCACCTGAGGACGGAAACAGACCCAGTTTCCTAAACGTTGTGTTTTCTAGTTTGTAGAATACCGGACGATGGACAAAGTCTAAAAAGCCAGTAATTATGAATCTTGGTTTAATCCGCTAGTCGGATATTCTATTCGCCAGGCATTTCTCCATAAGAGGAACAGCGTCTAGCCATGGCACTTTAATTGCTCCGCTTAAGACCGCTCCATGTTGCATGGCATACGAGACAGGCTTATGACATAACTGCCCTTATGTTACATAATGTTTATACAATATATAATACACTGTTCACATTCACTGTTCGATACCTGTGGAGTAATTAAGAAACAGAGAGGGAGAGACTATTATTGACACATATATTCAAAACGTTTCTCTTCCACTCACTGGCTTTTGATTTTTCACTCGTCGCGGATAGATGAGTGTGTTCATTCATCCCTGCACTCAGGTCAAATATTATTATCAGGGACTGTAATATTCCCAGGGTTAAGCGACTGACTGCAGCATGTCATGTTTCCATGCTCAATATTGTCTTGAACACCATTCAAAGCCACAAAACAGAGAGAGAGAGATGTAGTAACATTTAGAATAAAATATTTAGTCGCTATAAACACAGGTAAGAGAAAGAAATCTCTACTTGTAGCACATTAATCGTTACAGTTGTGGTATAATACAACGCTTATGCAATATACAGGTCGGCAGCGGTCTACATACCACTTGCTCGTAAACATTAACGTGATATATACAATATGCACTGTTCACGACACGTTCTCTCGGGCGACTAACCGCATCGATGAGAAGCAGAAATCCGACGTTTCGGAGACTTCGCAACATACGTATCAGCCTGAGGGCAGGCTACTGTGGTTGTGGAGGCGGATGCTGGAACATGAGCGAGTACTTGAACCGGGGACGACGCCCTGGCTGCAGTCGCTCGCGAGGTTTCTCCGAATGCACGGTTTTCATGTGACGGCGCAGGTTGCTGTTGTTACTGTAGATGCGGCGACACACGGGACAAGGCCGGGGAGCCTCCCAGGGCACACGCTCCACAGCCAGCCCACCCGCGAACACGCCGCCACCCATCGCTACTGCAACAGCACAACAAGCGCCACCTTGGCATGAATAACCGCCCAAAGCTGTTCTGAGGGAACAGAATTGCTCCTTCGGAACCCTGTCAGTCCGTCCGTCCGTCATGAAAAGCTGACAGCTGGTCAAGAAAATTTTCAGTATTTATGGAATCCATCTTTGCAATACCCGACACATGACCCCATCCCGAGCCAAATTAAACCAGTTCACTCTTTCACACTACAGTTCTCTGTGATCCGTATTATAGTCTTACCATCTACGTCTAGATCTTCCAAGTGATCTAATCCCTTGAGGTTTCCCGACCAAAATTTTCTGTACTTTTAATCAATTCCCTGGGTGTTACATTCCGACCCATCGTATTTTCCTCGATTTAAACATCTTGAACAATATTAGGTACAGAGAATAAATTATGGAGCTCCTTACTCTGTAATTTATTATATTCTCGTATTACATTCTTTTCCTTAAGCATCTGAGGCAAATATAGAACCGCCCAAAAATAATTCCGGGTTTTCATACTTTAATATATCGGTAAATTCGAGACGTGTGATCATGACGTTTGTGTTGATCTAACACCACTCGATTTTTTTTTTGTATATGCTGTAAAAATTCGTAACTCAGACCACCTACGACAGAGAATTGCTGTTAACTGTCTCAAAAATCGGGCCTGATATGCTTACCCATTTTTGATGGAAACGAGTACCGCTTCGATATTTGTAGATTTACAAATGGTGCTCACATGGAGACCTCTTGAGGCAGGAAATAAAATTATGAGTTTCGTCATAGTTCCTAAGAAACATGTCTGAATTTTGTTCCGCATTTAAAAAGATATCAAATACGAAATCCCGGACATCTTTCCCGATGACTCTGCATGCATCACCTCATTAGCATTTAAAAAATTTGTATAATGCCCATGAAGTGTGTTTGTGGGGTTCGTTTAATTTTCACAGTAAACAATGACTGTTTCCCGGTGTTTTCTGTGAGGTGGGGGAGCCAAATTTTTAAACACTATTTACATACACTTCAATTTTAACATTGTTAAATAAACATTTTGCTACAATTTCTCTCACAATCCCCAAATACAAGGAAAAAAATGTAAAGTTGTCTCTTTGCTTAACTAATTAAACACTAGGCCCTGAAGGCGTATGGGGGAGTGGATGTATAGATCCACATTTTCTTGATCTCGGCATTTAGAGGTGTGTGGTCAGCTTCACGCCCGGCCGCTTTACCACCGGTACCCATTGGATAGGAAGTTGGGTGGGCCCCAGAGCCGGTCTGGACGACGTGGAGAACAGAAATTTCTTAATCTTACCGGAACTCGAACTCCGACCTCTCGGTCGTCCAGTCCGTAGCCAGTCGCTATACCGACTGAGCTATCCCGGCTCCTCAAATACAAATGAATTCCTTAATCGACTCCTATCGCTCTCTTATTAATCCCGGCGACCGCTAGAAACAGTTTGGCGTCATGCCGATAACTGATGGCTCACTGCGACATGACACGACATTAATACGGTGACATGTTACGAACATATCTGTCAGGGGCATGACTGCTATTAAACCCATAATATGTAATCCTCCACAGCCCGATAGCTCGCCACACCGCCCAGTACTTGTGCTGGACTATAAACGACGCCCCCGCACAAACCATTCCAGTTTAACCCTTTACGGCCGAGAAAGCGGGGAAATATTCCCGACAGAGGCGAGACATTTCCCTCTACTTCACAGCATCTAAATGGGCTCCTATCCAGTGGGTACTGGGAGATTTCCTCTGGGGATAAGGCGGCAGGGGCGAGAGGCTGAACACTCGCCTCCAACTGATGCCGAGGCAGCTATACCTGTCCGTATCTGTCAGTGGCACTAGCGCTATTAAACCCACAATTCCGTTTACTGACTCTCTTCTTTTGTTCTTATGGCCTTAAAAATCAGTCCTCTGAGTATATCGGATGTCGTGATCATGTTCTGAAGGTCCTGAGTCAAAATCTCCGCCATTCTGATCGAGTCTCTTCATTGTTATCCTCAGTTTCCCCATGTACATCTTAGGGTATTCCCTCAAATTATGCCATGAGCACTTCCTCCCATGTGACTTCAAATGGATTGTTTACTAACGATTCTATAGAGCCGGGATAGCGTAGCCGGTATAGCCAATGGCTACGGACTGGATGACCGGTGGGTCTGAGTTCGAGTCTTGGTAGGGGTAAGAATTTTCACTTCTCCATATCGTCCAGACAGGCTCTGGGGTTCAGCCAACCTATCCAATGGGTACCTGGGGCTCTTTCGCCGGGGATAAAGCGGCGGGGGGGGGGGCATGAAGCTGACCACTCATCTCCAGTTAGTGCCGAGGTCAAGAAAATTTGGTTCTATACATCCACTCCCCCATACGCCTTCATGGTATAGTGCTTAATTAGTTAAGCACATGGACAACTTTACTAACGATTCTGTTATTCGGCATTATGTGGTCTGAGCTGCTGAAAGCGTTGTTAAAAGTAAACTGAAAATAAATACCCAGGTTACGCATCAAATTCATGTACCTGACGATAGTCCAATAATGACCGAAGCATGCCGTACAAACAAACATCTCAGTGACTACAAGCAGTAATACTGTGAATGTTTAGATTATTCCCACAATAAGCGTTGCGCAAAAAGGAACGGTGTACACATAACCAATTCCCAAGATGAGTTAAGCTTTCTATGGATCGGGTATATCTCAGTGATGTCTCCTAAGACGGCCAGTATCATACGTACTTTACAAACTTTTCGAAAGCCCATGCTGTGTGCAGCATGCTCGCCAGAGCACTGGTCTATTATGCATGCAATGAACCCATTCTAACAGAGTTTAACTGCGTTTCCAAACGAGAATGCTGATTAATAAGTACAGTACTGTATATTAATAGTGTGCTAAAACCGTTGTCACATATGCAATGATTAGGGCCAAAAAATTGTAATCAAAATGGCTGTAAGCAGAACCGAAATTCGGGAAATCCAAAGTTAAAGTATGTTATCCCAAAGAGCTGAAACTTAAAACACGATTTCCCAAATGTATTTATTGAATTAAATGACCCAAAATTTTATATAAACGCAGGCCTATCGAAATATAGTACTTCTTTTGGCTTGTTTTGTTCTCCCACCTGAGGACGGAGACAGATCCAGTCTCCAAAACGTCGTGGTTTCTTGTCTGTTATATACTAGACGATGGATGAAGTCCAAAACAAGCCAAAAGAAGTACAGTACACACCATCGTCAGAAGCCTTTCACGTCTATATATCGAAATATGTTTACTACACAGAAACGCGTTTCCAAACGTGGAGCTTCTAGCCGTTTCTTTTATTTATGGACCAAAAGACTTGCACCTAGCTGCCTGGCCTCAAAACCGGTCCACACGTGATCGTCAAGAGAAGAATTCTGTTCCTGTCAGAAATGAGAGCTCCAGTCCGTAATTACTTTGCCGACTGATCCCTGCGGTATTTACCGATCCTTTTTTACTTCGTAGAGCATAGTCCACGTGGGATATGTGAATTAGAACAAACGTGCAAGGAACTGGTCGCGATTTACTCGCATATCTCAGGAGGGACTTAGAAAAACCACGAACATTAGGACAGCTGCGCTTCAGGCTAGTATTCGAACGTGGAACCCCGAATACAAGATAGGAGCGATACCCAGCCGAGACGTTCGGTGGGAACTCAATCATTTCATGTTGACGCGCAGAGTACATTTTGTTTGTTACCACGGAAACACATGTTTCGAAACATGTGACACTAGCTGTCGAGTTTGCAGAACACAGTGACAGATCCACATGGCTGTGTTTTGCATACATGTCCCTCCATCGGTTACCATGACAACACGTGTTACCAGTTACCGAAACACCTACTGCTGCTAGCCCTTGATTATAGTTCAGTCATCTACTCGTTGTCTTTGCCCTGCGCATAAGGGCAGGAATGTAAGGGGATCTGGAAGAGCAGGGCAAGAATTAGGTATATGCAATTTAACGTATAAAGTAACACGAAAAAGCTACTTCTAACAGGAGACAGGTATGACAGTGGACTGAACTACACGGAGGACATTGGATTACAAACTCGAAAGAAGAATGAGATCTAAAGGTTTCTGACGATGGTATATTTTTTATTGCTAGTGGAGTGGGATTAAGTCTCCAGATGATAGGTGAGGGTGATTGTGGAGCAATTGGTGGAAGGAAGATTGGCAGGGGAAACCGAAATACGCGGAGAAAACTTTGTCCACCACAAATCCCACTTCACCAGACCCAGAATCGAACCCGGGCCGCCGCGGTGGGAAGCCAGCGACTAACCGCTTGAGCTATGGCGCGGCCTGACGATGGTATATTAGTACAATTATTGAGTTTTTGGACATTATCCAGTTACGTGAGCCCACCATGGCCTACTAAAAACAATTACATACCAGGACCGCAAGGATCATTCTCTACGGTAATAGTATAAATTTATTTCATGATCTTACAAGCATAGGAATATGCAGAAATATCAATCACAACTGTAGACTCAAGATAAGGGTCTACACTGTTTGCAGCCACTGAATTGTAATGGTCTACACGTAGTTATCGGAACTACATTTATTTCTATTGACCTGCTCCGACCGGAGATGGACTAGCTCTATCGACTGGGTACAACTGAGTAGACTCTTACCTGAAGTCTCCGAACCGTTGTTTTAACCCCAAAACGGGACGACGTATAATGTCCCAAAACCCAATAACTGTGTTTCAAAGATTACGCCTACTGGCTTACAGAATGTGATGCCATGTTGTTTCGTAGAGACCAACGTTTCAGAGAATTATGCTGCCTCCGTCTTCATGGCAAAGAAAAATTGGAAGACCTCCAATAGATGTAAAGATTAGTCCACATGAAAAAGGACCGGAGCAACTATTAATACAAATACACGTGAATCAACACTCACATTACAGTTCAGGCCGTGGAAAAGGATGTGTGAATTAATACAACGTAGTTTGACCTTTCGAGCATAGACTCGATATTAAACAATTGGGATTAAGTTCCTACACGTATATTTAAAATTTCGAACTTGGTGACTTGGAATTATTTATTGTTTAAAGTTAATCACACCTTCATAAGCAAGCGCCTAATTACCAGAGCTATAATATCAGTGGTACAGTAATTAGCAGGGGATCGCCGAAGGAACTCCAACGAATCTCACATGATTATAAAAGGTTATCAGCTCTGTCCAGTGTGACTGATAAATGTCTTTTTTTTCTTATTAGACTTTCATCCTTGACATGTTTCGGTCTGAGCGACCATCTTCAGAAGGACATATCAATACAGGCAGGAACTACTGTTACAATATGATTGGTCAATATCAATACATACATAAAATTTGGTTCTAAATTTTAACAAAATTTTTTTAAACCACATTTGCAAATAAACTAATTTTAATGATTGATAAATATTTTAATATATTCATGGACGTCGCTGTAGTTGTTAAAGGCTCAGATTCTATTTTCATAACATTGTAATGATATTGTATGTATGTAGTGATATTGACCAATCACATTGTAATAGTAGTTCTCGCTTGTATTGACATATCTCAGTTCGAAACCTGTCAAGAATGAAAGATCAAAAAGGAAAAAAATATATATATCACACTGGGCAGAGTTGATGACCTATTATAATATTGCTAGTGTGACGGACCAGGATGAAGCAAATCAGAACTCACATGAAGTCACACGAGATTGAACCTGAGGCTCTGCGGTGATAAGCCAACGCCTAATCTCCGGAGTTATACTACCGAATATTTCCTTCAGGACCATCAACCGGTTGTACACCGTAACGGAGATGCGGTGTGTTTCCTGCGCGGTAGTACCGCGTGTCCGGATGAAAGGTATCCAAAATAAAAAATGTATATCTCAGAAACTAATCGTCATACACGTATCCGGTTTACGTCAGCGGAAAGGAAAACTCTGAATGTTTTTTTTTCTTTTTTTCATGCCCGGCTTACGTGCAAGCGCCTCCACATTTTTGCCACCATGTTAGGAAACGCCTGGACAGAGAGATGGCTGGGATATGAATTGGCAGAGGTAGACCAGTTGCTCAGCTTCCTAGGTCGCCAAATTTAATACCATTACATTTTCTCTTGTGGGGTTATGTGAACATTGTCTACCATGTTAAGATCAAAGACCTTCAATACCTGAAAGCCCGCATAAGGACGCTGTGGCTACGGTAACACCAAACATGCTTCAAGCAACGTGGAATGAGGTCGAATATCGTCTGGATATTTGTCGTGCCACCAAGGGAGCCCAAATTTAAATTTATTGAGAAAGTTATATACGAAGAAAAGGACTTTTATAGTTTCCCTTTGTAATAGTGCAACGCATTAATGTGTATAATAAATTCTTTCTGAGATATAATGATTTTATTTTGGAAGCCTTTCATCCGGACACCTTACACATAATTTTTAAACATTTTTAGATGAACGTCATACTTCAATGGTAACACCAAAATTTCGCCCTTCCCAGTGTTAGATCAAATTTCACTAAAATGCAGCTCTGCCAACCTCATATAAAAATAATTCCGATCTTATGCATTTTGTTTATTGCTAGTGGGGTGGGACTAAGTCCCTTGCACTGCGGCCACATCTGGCATATTGTACCAGCCCCAGATGATAGGTGAGGGTCATTGTGGAGCAATTGGTGGAATGAAGATTGGCAGGGGAAACCGAAGTACTCGGAGAAAACATGCCCCAGCGCCACTTTGTCCACCACAAATCCCACTTGACCAGACCCGGGATCGAAACCGAGCCGCCGCGGTGGAAAGCCAGCGACTAACCGCTCGGCTTATGCATTACCTCTATCACAATGACGAGCGAACACTGCCTGGCAACCTTCAACACCAGAGATAGAGCTTCTTGCACCCCACATGTATTGTCTCTCGCTACATCCCCACTTTCTTGTTTTCTTTCCTCATTTTCATACTTCAAAGGGTTAATACATCACATGGATTCAGTGCAGACCGCTCGGGCTTGTAACTGAAGTGTTGAAAAGGAATATAAAAATGAAATTATCCACAAATGATCACTTGGTGTGTTTACGAGACCATCAGAGTACTAAGAGGCCAACTACTGGACTACACAATACTAACCCGAGCAAACTCTAGAATAATTGGCGGTTAACCACAATTAGGACACCTACATTTGTGTGACACATTTCCGTCCTTACAGGGGCACATGGAAATGACACAAACACGCGTCTTGTGAAGGAAAAACAAGTGCACTCAAACCCATGGACTTCCAAAACTTATGCTATATTCAGCATTAAGAATATACAGTTCGCTTGATTTGTCGCCCTAGTCTGAAATTACTTATTCATTTTCTGTGAGACGTTAGTCGACGCATTTCACAGCTTACTCGTTTTAATAGCGGCCTCCGTAGTCTAGAGGTAACGTTCCCACCTCATGACTCGTAGTACGCGGGTTCAAATACCCGGCGGAGGTCGTCGAATTTTTAAGGGCGGAAAAATTCAGGGAACAAGTCCTCCGGGAGGGACTTTAAGCCGTGGGACCCGTGTCGTAGCTTTACGGCACGTAAAGTACCTCATATCTCCAAAGGAGGTCACTGAGCCAAATCACGGACGTTTCCCGCCCAACAGCAGTCTCTAATACCTCTGGTAGATGGGGGAAGCATTACAGATACTTCTCAGCCAGTAGAGCCGGTCTCGCTGGCTGGGCGGGACTGATGGTAAGCACCAATACCGGTAGGATATAGAGACTGGTAGAAATCATAGAGGGAAGCACAATGGACCAATACAGGTCTAAGTGCATGGGGAAACCCACCCTCTCCAAATAACTAACTAACTAACTCCTCGTTTTAATGGCCTTTAATAATTACATTTTGTATAAATTTGGCATAAAATTTGATACTGGAGGCTACCCAACCTCGTATCTTTCACTTTCCTGTACTCACTGCTAACAAAATGGCAGACACGCGAGCTTGTGACGTGGCAGTGACAGTTCAGTATTCAGCATGGGGTCTTGAAAGGGTGTATCGTAATAGACGTCAAAGAACTGTGGAAATTATGTTTTGCCAATTTTCTTTAGAATGTAAAACAACGAGGTGAACGTGCGAAAATTGTCATTTATTTTTCACTGTGACAGCGATAACTAAGAATAATTCGAGGCAGGATTATGAAACTTTGCCTGAAAATACACCTTAAACATTAATACAAGTTCTGTGTGATATACTCTTTATAAATCAAGAATTACAACAAACATAATGACTTGACGGGCCTAAAATCTGATGTTTTATTAGAAAAGTTTAAGTTTAACGAAGACACAGTCTGTAATTAAACAACAGATTCTCACCAAAAAGAGCAGCAGAAACCATCAGCGACTGCCGCTGCTACTGCTACCACCACCACCAAACAAAAACAAAACTCCGTGGCTTTAGTCCGCAAAACGAACTATACCGACCGAGCGTCCGCCGCTTGTCGGCGAAGTTAGTGACAACTTTTGCGGATAGAGGGTGTCGCGTGGTCAGCGCAACGGATCCCCACAGTCGTTAATTTCGGCTTTCTAGGCCTGAGCCGCTACTTTTCCATTCAAGTAGCTCCTAAATTATCCTTACGAGGCTGAGTGAACCCCGTTCCAGACACACTACTTCTCAGAAAATCGAACCCGGAACCTCTGCATCTGTAGCCAGAAACTCTGACCACTAGGCCACAGAGGCGGTCCCACTACTACAACCACACCAATAATAATAATCTAATATAACCTGACATCTAGAATTACAAACAATAAATAAATTCTGACCTGAGCTCCACACGCCAACCCGTGAACAATATCGGCTTATAAACTCGCACTACCTAAATGCAACACTAACACGCGATTTAGAGAACGTAGAGGTCGAGAGGTTTGTATTCTGGAAGTGTTCGGTTCGAATTTCGACCTGCAGACATTTCTTTCCTCAATCGGTAGAGGCAAATGCCAGGACAGTACAGTAGGGCTGCTTCCTTCCACATTCTTCCCAATTAATTATTCATTATTCATTCGACGCTATATAGGCCGAGTTATTCACAGTCGTTAAACAAACAAAACATAAATAGAATCCAAGGAAGTGGGTGCAGTAAGAAAATTGGTTTTAAGGGTTCTAATCGGAACTCTTTCGATTAGCATAACTCTGCCAGTCGAACATAAAGGCTTCACCGAGTTTTCCCTCAGGCACCCAGCACACTGCAAACTATTGTGAGCAGTGTCTGTCCTTTGGCGTTATCACGGGGAAATGAAGTGTTTATCGATAAGGAATAATTATTGCGGAATTTATAAAGTTTGTGAGAGTATACGAGTTATTACTATTCCGCTACAGGCTGCAAATGTGCTGGCATGGCAATGGATTATTTGCAGGAAAATTAATCTCACGATACACAGGATTGTTTTGAGTAGTTTACTGACCATGTATTCAAACTGTCAATGCATTTCTCGCTCTTAAGGAATATGAAGGCCTAGCAAAACGTTCATAAGAATGCCGCTATTAGAGAGTATTTAAGCTAGATGAGACCAATAAAATGCCGCCCCCCGCAACCCTCAAATAAAGTCACTCAGAAGGCATGAAAAGTAAAACCGCTGGAAATGTAAATAATTCACAAGACCAAAATGGGTGAACTTAATACTAAAATGGGACTTCCAATCTAATTTTCATATTTTATAAGGAAATACAAGCTCTTCGTGTTTTCTTCACGTTTAAGTGCCCCGTTAATAACTTTAGAAAGCATCAGATGGAAATTCTTAATGTCGGCTCCCAACACGTTCTGTATTTGGCTTTCGGTTCCGTGATAACAGTTAATGAAGCGCCAGAGGTAGGCACGTGTCAAGACCATCTCGACGCGTTTGTGTTATCAGTGTCGTGAAGAGGAAGCCACAATTCAAGACAGGCATGTGAAATTTTGGGGTATGCGGTAGCGTAGTTGGTTGAGGAACTATGTTACAAGCTCTAAGGTCTCGGGGTCGAGTCCCGATGAGGTGGATTTTTTTAATTTATCTAATCCTTCCAGCCGCATTATGGCCCTGGGGTCGACTCAACCTCTAACATAAATGAGTACCAGGAATTTTCCTTGGGGTAAAAGGCGGCCGGCGCGTAAGGCTTACAACCTCACCGCCATCTGTGAGCCGACTGTCTAGAAAATGTGGGAGCCTCAACATCTGACAACCCTATGAGTCTTCACGGCCTGTTACAGGAATAACTTCACTTCTTTTACATTTTTACATGTGAAATTTAGCAGCGAGACAAATCTGAACACACCTACCGACTCTGCACGAAAAAATACTTCGTATGACAACAAACGTACGACTATGACGCGAAGCTTTCTCAAGTCATATCTGATAAATTTAACTAATAGGAATTTGAGCCGAGCACAGTGTCCGCGGGGTCTAAGGCTTGAAGTCTTCCCTCGCTCGAACACTGGGATAAGGGGTTCGAATCCCACTCAAGGCATGGATGTTACATTTATTCTATGTTTGTGTTGTCATCTGTGTAGGCAGTGGCCATGCGACGGGCTGATCACCCGTCCAAGAAGTCATACCGAATGTCTTAGGATTAAGAAACTGAAGTGAAACAAAGCGTTTCAAGGATGTCCTATGCTCCAAACGTGGAGCAAAGGAAAGAGACAGAGAATGGGAATTTGTACTAGGTTAGTAGAAGTGTACACAGAAATTAATAATTCATTTATTCATTCATTCATCCATAGCTCTAAAGACCTTTGTTGGACCTTGGCCGCTATTTCAGTTTAATTTTTTACAGTCTGTAGAACTCCTTAGATGGGGGATCAGGTCGTCTCAAGGCTGCTACCTGTACACAGGACAGCGCAAACACAGAATAAACGCCCACTAACATCCATGCCTTAAGTGGGATTCGAACCCACAATTCGTGCCTCAGACCGCGCGCCCACTTTGATCGACAACTAATCATCAGATTATATAATTATTCAACTATGATTCTTTCTAGTCTCACCATCCAAACTGAAGAATGTTAAGAGAAAGAAGCCGCTATATGCCCTCCCCATGCTCCATCTTACTATACTCCGAAAGGAAAATAAACGAATTAAAAACATTGATATATTGGATTTTTGGACTTTATCCATCGTCCTGGTTTTCAAGATAAATGAAAACACGACGTTTCGGAAACTGGATCTGTTTCCGTCCTCAGGTGAAGGAAAACACCTATTCAGTTGGGTCCGTTAGAAACTGGAGAAACCGATGCCACAAAACATGAAGATTCTGGAGAAACCTATGTCACAAAACATGAAGATTATAAGCACTTGAGACCAGGCTAGGTCCATGAGAGCTAATAAGAAAAATATTCATAACAAATTGTAGCAAATACTTACAAGCGTGGAACCAGGATAGATAGGTCTGTAGAAATTTATGCCACGAAACTAAACTCATAACCAGGTCCATGACCCCACGGCATGGAATAGAAAGAAGAACTAGTAACAAGAACTAATAGTGTCTAACTAGCGTCAATGGACGATGGATAAAGTCCAAAAATCCAATATATCAGTGTGTTATACACCATCGTCAGAATCCTATAGGAATTAAAAACATATTTTCCAGCCAGAATATCCGGGATTTTTAGGAGTGCGTCTATTCTTTCAAAGTTCCGTATTATAGAATCTTTGCTCATTAAAATTCAGTCCGTACGTACCAGCTATAAAGAGCACCGGTACATTCCTGGAAGGCATCTTAAAGTAATCGAGCTTTGGGACACAAATGATTATCTGCATTTTCTTTCAAGCGTGAACAAAGATGATGACGATCCAGCACTCCGTCATTATGAGCAATTTCTTTATAATGCCTGAAATAAAAAGCGAAGATGTTACTCATCAAAATGAAGCGGCAATTTTGTTTTGTAATGGCGACTGCTATTCATTCCACGTAAGATCCTTCTTCAATACCTATAACGCAAAAAACACGCCACCGATGGTTCAGTATAGTCTTGTATTCTGAACACGCGCGGACAGAATGAGAGACGGCCTCTGTGGTCTAGTGGTCAGAGTTCCTGACTACAGATCCAGAGGTACCGGGACCGATTCCCGGATCTACCAGATTTTTTTAATAGTAGTGGGTCTGAACGGGGTCCACTCAGCCTCTTGAGGATAACTGAGGAACTATTTCATAGCGGCTCCGGTCTAGAAAACTGAAATTAATGGCCGTGGGGATTCGTTGCGCTGACCATGTGACACCCTCTATCCGCAAAAGTTGGCACTAACTTCGCCGACAAGCGGCGGACGCTCTGTCGGTATAGTTCGCTTGCGGATTACGGAGTTTGTTTGTTTTGTTGGTCATTTCGAGTCAGAAACGTTGCATCAACATGAGATTCTCAACGGTTACAGACAGATAAGGCAGAAAAGATGACGCGTCGGCTGGAATGTTTGGTGTCACTGGTTAGGAACGCACTTCCCCCTTCATGGTTACATCGTATTCACTGACGAGGATCGATCCATCCGTAATGGGGTAAGGAATACAAGCCACTCACATGTATGCAGGATGTGAAGCAACATGGCATGGTGAAAGCGAATTTCCAGTATCGATTTTCCGTTAATGTACGGTGTGGTGTAATTGAAGGGTCAGCTAACTGAACCATTCTTCTTGGGGGGGACGTCTGACAGGTACAATCTATGCGAGACTTCTGGAACGTGAGATGTAGGACCTGTCGGAGGGTGTGCCTCTGACAGTACGGGCACCAATGTACTTACAGCATGACAGAGCGCCGCCATGTGACGCAGCGCACTCCTTGTCACGGGACTGGCCGCGGTGGTCCGCCATGTGCCATGTGGAACCGCTGCTTGGCAACGACCGCGAAATAAGCGACTATACAAAAGTCATTGCTACGTAACAGCTCCGCCAACAGACATGAACGCAACAATTCCACGGAAGCAATTGCACTGCAACAGAGCATCGGCGTTTCCTACGCGGTCCGTGCAGAGATTTTATAAGCAGAAAAATGAGGAGTCAGTTAGTGAAAAGTTGGTTCGTGAGTTTTTTATTGCTGGTGGGGTGGGACTAAGTCCCTTGTACTGCGGCCACTTCTGGCTTATTGTACGAGCCCCAGATGACAGGTGAGGGTGATTGTGGAGCAATTGGTGGAATGAAGATTGGCAGGGGAAACCGAAGTACTTGAAGAAAACCTGCCCCAGCGCCACTTTGTTCACCACAAATCCCACTTGACCAGACCCCCGGGATCGAACCCGGGCCGCCTCGGTGGGAAGCCAGAGATTAACCACTTGAGCTATGGCGCGGCCGTGGTTGGTGAGTTAATCAGATAACTACTGTTCAATAATTGCTGTGAGAAGCTGGTGGCCGAGGCCGGGGATAGTCCGGGAACCCAGAGGAAGGAGAACGTCAGCCGTTGAAACCGCTACAAAGCAACGGCTTATGGAGACTGTAACAGACTGAGAACACTAATGTGTATATGACAGTGATTTGTAAAGTGCGGTTACGAGTTTTCTGTTAAAAGAGTTCAATAAACCCCACTACCAATCCAAATAAAGCGTATAGTCAGGCAATCACGTGACAATCTTAGTATGCTTATTGATGTGTTGTGTGAATAGTAATTGATGTTTGCTGTATTGCGAAAGTATGCCATGTGCTGCTGGAATGGCGCGCGCGCGTGCGTGCGTGCGTGCGTGCGTGTATATATATATATACACACAAAAGAAAAAATTGACTCTCGAGTCCAAAGAGAATAAAATACATATGCAGACTACCACTATGTCAGAAACAAAGAAAAAACTATTTTCAGAATAACAAAAAAAGCTTCAGATAGGCAAATTTTAAAGGCCTCCACGGAATAGAAGTTACCTTACACTACACCGCACCTAAACAAAGATTACTGATATTAGTTCCAGCTAAATAAGCGTAAATTAAAAAGTGTGGGGAATGCCGTTTAAGTTGAACTCGTTAGAATAAACTAAAAAGTGACATGCTCTCCCTCGGTTTCGGAATAAGTGCAAAAACATACACCTGAAGTGAGGCAACTGCGATCCGTACTGCAAAGAAAAAAGTGACGGTGAAAAAACCCTTCGTACTGTAGGAGATTGTATGCGCTTTGGCTGTGCTGAAGAATCAGACTAAAGGGCATAAAAATTGTCAAACAGTGACTTTGAAAGTAGTACACTAAGTCTCCAACTTATGTGATTAATTCATTCCGAAGGTTTATTTGTAAACGGAAAAAGATGTAAGTCCAATAACGCCTAATTATGTGAAATTATGAATATCATATGGATAGCAGTTTCCACGTAAACACAAAACATAGCATGAATATATCATCATATACAATATTATAATATATAAACCTTGTATATACGATACTAATGCCCGCTGAAATCCAAATAAATAAAATTCTTGAATAATAAAAATATAAAAACTTCTGGGAACAACCAATCGCCTACTTTCCTTTGATACCTTACGAACGGCATTAGAAAATGAGGCGTCCAACACTAACACTAAGCATTCTGGGTTCTCGCACCACCGTAAAGAGCTTACGCTTTGAGGTTACTTTCAGAAGCAGAGTAAACCTGAAACACTGATGTGTATGGAGTCAGTGACTTTTAGAGGGGAATGTTCAAGCCGGCCATCATCTGGCAGCATTCGTCATGTCTGTCTATAATAAAGACCCTGCCTATCTAAATTTATTCAGGTTGTATCAAGAGTTTCTTATTTTTAACTGTAGCAACCAGAAATTTATGCCGCACTGTTTTCCTTGCTGTTACTGTGGGCACCGTACATGAGTACGTGTTTTAATGTGTAAGTCTCACTTGGAATTTCGACACAAGAAGTAACTGACTGAATGTGTAATATAATAGCGGGAACTTGTGATTATAATCGACGGGAATATAACACACCACGCTACTTATTCAAAGATTACTGGGATGATAGGGGAAAGAAGCTTTAATGTGCAGAGGGATTGGCTTGTCAACAACGCCAGAAGTCAAAACACGCGCAGTGTGACATGAGTAGAGTGCGTCTTTCCTGCTCCATCGGCCGAATGATTTGCGGATAGCTCTCATATAATATTCCTGTAGAATCAAACCCAGTACCTTCAGAAACCATGTCGGACGCGTTACCGCCACATTAACATGCTTCGTATAATTTACCGTAAAGCACGGTATGTGATAGAGAAGAACTTCACAATTCAACATGAAATGTTCTTATAATAAAGTCTATCATACTAGGGCATCTTAGGAATACAAATTTGGTTGGGTGTGAACACAGGAAATCGTAGTTGGTTTGTCATGTTTAGAGAACTCGGTAAATAACAGACTTGGGAAGGGAGAGGACATGGCAGAAAACTCCAAATTGGTAACATGATACTATACATGGGAGGGCAAAATATTGGGCAAGTCCTTGCAGCAAATATATTCACGCCATTTTATTAACAAAATGCATCATTTTATCTAGATTATTCCAGACGATTGCATGGTTTTATCGTAACAGAACATGCTGAACATGCTAAATCATGAACACACAAATATACTACCTTCCAGGCTCTTTCCTGAAAAAAAAAAAAAAAAGTTACATATTCAAATATGTACATCAGCCTTTAATCTTGAATATCTTCCTGCCTAGATTTCATAACATACAGTGCATTGGCTTGATCAAAAGCACAGATATACAGGTATCACCCACCGTTGTGCTGTGCTCAGACAAAACTCTCTTCATCCCATGTAAGTTATTTAATTTCCTTTGGTTTGGTTGTACTTTTATTCAGAAGCGCATAAGTATTTCTCAACGTTGCTTGTCTTCAAAGCTTGTCACCAAAGGCCGTATACTGAAGGTTTGTCTCACCAATCTCTCTTCATATCTTCATCTGTTAGAACCAAAGCTCTCTCGAGTCTGAATATAGACTTAATATTTTTCTTGTTAAAATGATACATATTTAACAAAAGGTTACAGTTTCTGTCTTGGCAGTTCTAATGTTTGCTGGCTCTTCTGCCACGACTGCATGGCACTTTGTGGACACGCACCAGGTGTTTCTGCAGGTATTCTGATGTCCTGAAGCGACCCTCACACATCCAGCATGGGATGTTACGTTCCTGATTACCATGGATAGTGGCAACGTGTTTCTTCCAGTTTCCCGAGTGACTGAGGATACGAGGACAGTATGGGCATTGACGTGGGTAATGATAAGGAAGAGACAGGGCATTTAGGAAGGTCATCTCGGGGTCGTCTCCATCACCACCACCACCACCACCTGTGAACACCACCACCAACCAGCCTCTGGTTTACAAACCACAAGCTTAACCACCTGATCTACTCTTTAATGAGAACAGATACACAATGTGCAGATCTAATCACTGACAAAGGTGATGATGGGCAGGAGAGACCAGTTCTACTGTCATATTTTTTTTAATATTTTTGAAAAATTAACTATTTCCTTTCTACAAACAAGATAAATTTTCAAATAAAATTTTTCTCCTCCATTCGACTTTTGTGTGTGATATGAATGAAAAGAAATCTCTCCTAATCTCTCTCGACAGTTTAAGCCATTGACTGGTGCCGGTAGTTCACAAACAACAATAATCATAAACTGTCACTGAAACACTAATAAAAATAATTTTACAGGCAAACTCTTCAGTATAAAATGGGGTAACACACTATGACTTCCTACTATGTACACTAGGATAAAGGTACAGATGCAACACAATTTTGTCGAAGGTCATATGTATCCAAAGAACAGGAGCATATCAGTCATGATGTTGAACATTTTTAAATTGTTTTTCTTTCAATGTGTCTATGGACAGAGTGTACTGAAAGCTGAAGAAAACTTCTTTGTAATAACGAAAATCAATTTAATATGGAAATGGAAAGGAAAAGCAATAATTTAATGGAAAGTATTCTGCTGCAAAATTTATTGTTTCCTGTGTGCTTCTTGGAATTCATCTGATTCTGAATATTCTCTTCTAAATTGGAATAATTATGCCTGATTGTTGACAAAATAGCGTCAGAATGGTTTCAAGTGAATAATGGTAAAATTCATAAGAGAAAGAAACTAAAGAAAACTGTAAATGTGTGCTGCTCCTAAACAGCGAAGCGTACAGATATAGCGTGAATAGTCATGTAAACAGAATGGGTACGAAAAGAATACCAAGGTCATTAGAATTAAATGTGAAAAAAAAAAAGAGAGAATTATGGGATGACCTAGAATAAGGAAAGACGGTAGGAAGACAGAAGAAACCACAGAATATCTGTCCAATGGCCAATATAAAACAGAAAGAATAGTAGATTTGGGGTATGTGCTGTGAGCAGTATTTTTTTAGTGCCCACATTAAATTAAAAAGCATTCAAATTCCATTATAAGAAGTAACTAATATAAAATTAATGAAAAGGTTCACAGTAGATAAAAGAAAATTTTTGTAGGCCTATATCACACCTAGCAATAAATAACGGCCTGTTCTGTCACAATGAGTTGTCCATGCAAGAAAAATAAAAGCTTCACAAGTCATTCTTATCAACGTTTTGCAGCTCCAAAACGTAACCAAATATGAATATATTCTGGTCTTCTGGGTTATACTATTATGTTACAGTCTGGTAGATGGACATCACTGTTTCGGACCAATGTACTGTCTCCATCTTTGGGGTTAGGTTCCCTTCTACCTTAAAGGTGGAGGCAGCATGTTCCTCTGAAATGCTGGTACCCACTTGCCAAACAACACTAAGTAATAACCCAAAAGCTCACAATAGTAATCTTCACTCCTGTGAAAACTCTAGAGCTTACAAATATACTATGATAATTATAATTTGAGGTGAAGCGAATCGTGGATTTAAAACAAAGTTAAAAAATACCGTCCCCTCTCTTTATTTTTATGTAAAACAAAGCCTTGTCACAATTCATACATATGCAAGGCTGACTGCTCTTAATTCTATAGCATTTCGCATATTTCATGTCAAAAATGTAGTGACACAGAAAAAAAAGGGGGGGGGGCAATTTGAAAATACTTTATGATTAGGCTCTTCTAGGATATGACACCATGTAGTCTGGGAGATAGGTACAGAATTTTGGAGGAATCTGCTACCTTAAACTTCAGGGTATGAGTAGTAAAGCTGGAAGCAACAGGTTGTTTTGAAGTATATGTACCCCTCTCCCAGACTACACGGCATCTGTCTTAAGGCAGCAATTCATCCCTATGAGAACCTCAGATCTTAAGACATCTTGTATGTTAGAGGAACTGATTAAGATGCAACTGAAGTTAATTCAACGCATGGGTTTTTATACCATGTGGGTGCAGACTGTACTACCGACATTTCGGAGGTAAATGCTGCCACCATCTTCGTGGCAAAGCGTGTAGGGTGAGTGTGTTTCTGTGTATATATAACTTTTCTTTTCAAATGAATCTGCGAGAGAAGATCGAGGCTGGTACCCAATCTAAGCTATTACGGAGAGCAGGCAGGGAAAGACAACATACTCACGCACCCTGCAGATCAAGGCAGCATGGGCTTCCAAAATGTCAACAAACACTGCCCACATCCACATAGTTTAAAAACCCTAAAGCTGAATTAACATCAACAGATAATCACCATGAAAGCTTCGAATCAGCAATAGGTTGCAGTGTTACTAAACCGTATACTAATGTAATATACATATATTTACGCTGATGGACAAAACTGAGCACTGAACAATGGAAAGTGGATCAATACTTATAATTAGAACTACTGGGCTACCAAAAAAAAAATGCCAGGATTTGACACACCTTCAACTCATAAACCAAAAAAGAGAGGATATCAGTTACTTGCAGTGTAATCAGAACTTCAAAGAGTTCCCACTGACATAAAGTTGCGTGCAAATCCCAACTGTAGTTAAGGGACATCTGCTTTGATTATATGTTCTGTGCTATGAGTATAAAGGCCACAGCACAGCAGAAAGAACAGACTGTTTTGTGGTATGTAAAATTCGAATTCATGATTTGAGTTCAACGTGAATTTAGATGCATGGTATGAGCAATTTAGATGGGCAGTGTGGAAAAAACACAGTCTAACTAGGAGACCTAGGAGATCTGATAAAGATGTGGATCATACTAAGCAGGCTTTCATTTTTGCACCTCATAACTTTTCCATCTGTGTGTAAAAAAAAAACTATTTGAAACAATGTATAAAACACTGCAAACAACACACTTGTATCTGTTTTCCTTCCTAAGCTACAGGTGCCTGAAATACCGCCATTATTTAAGCAAACTATGTATCCTGCTTCAAATCTCAGGTGATGATACCGTCTTGTGGTGAGCTGGTTTGATGACATTTCAGAGAAGTACAGTGTCTTCATCTTTAAAGAAAATAAACTAAATTGTGACATGATACAGATATTTATAATTCTGGAACATGGGGCCTTCTGAGCTCTAAATGGTGCATGTTTGGCCAAAAGGAAAGCAGATCAGAATTTAGGTCTCTTGTCAGAGTCAGTTTTCCAAGTTTTGTTCTGATTGGAGGCAGTGAGATATGTGTAGTCCAAGTTTCAATATTCTCATTTGCCACATATCCATCAATCGGAGCACGAAATTCCTAACTCTCACACAGCCAAGGCATGTCTCTATCATCTGTGTCATCATCTTCCTACAGAAGAGAAGTGGTCCTGGTAAGAAACTAAAGTTTACACCACCAGATATAGCACCTATAAATACAATATGTTACATTAAAACCATGATCAACCTATTTTAATCTTATGTGCCATTATAATAATTAAATGAAAGCTTTTACATTCATTCTTACAATTTACAGACATTGTGTACAATTAAAATACACAAACTGCTGATGAAATACTTATGATACATACTTCACAGTCACTGAATCCTTAAGATTCCATGGCTATGAAATATATTGATGGTTTTAATCATAAATATTGTTAAGTCCAATATAAACAGTTTTTAGTAAACTCATTAAAGATCCACCAACACAGTGTTCAAACATGAACAAATTTCTTAACTTTTCCTCTCAGTACCATGATTATTCCTGCATTTTGTGCAGAATACAGGCAGCATATTTAATAATCATGGACGCACAACAGCTTCAATTCGACAGAAGCATTTGTGCTTTAAATCGTGAATACTGTTTGGATTTTACAAATGGTGTACCTATTTTAGCTGTACGTCTACAATAGCTTTAAAAATTTTAAGAATGAAGGTAAAAGCTTAATAGCTTTACTGCTTNGTAGTTGGTTGAGGCACTATGCTGCAAGCCAGAAAGTCATGGGTTCGAGTCCCAATGAGGTGGATTGTTCAATTGACTTAATCCTACCAGCCACACTATGGTCGTGGGGCCGACTCAGCCTATAACAGAAATGAGTAGCAGGAATCTTCCTGGGGGTTAAAGGACGGCTGGTGCATAAGGCTGGCAACCCGCCATCTGTGCATCAACTGTCTAGAAAATGTGGCAGCCTCGACCTCTCACAACTCTATGGGCCTTCACAGCCTGTTATACGGATAGCTTTACTTTTTACTTATATATATACTGTATATGTAAAAATAAAAAATGAAATGACATTTTTATATAGAAAGAAGCAACACCTCAACATAAAACTATATCAGACATACAAAATGCATATAATTGGCAACACATTTGGAATAACACGACAATATATAAACAAAAAATTGCGATAAACTGAAGAAATACATAAAAAACAATACAACCTATGTCCCAAACAACAAACACAAGACTACCCCAGAGTAATAAGCACCATAAACACGCAATTCACACAAGAAGAAATACATCAACTACATAAAAGTTTAAAATACAATTTGCATTATAAACCAAAAACTTGGATAGAAACACTTGGCTCGGAGCAGAAACCGCAATAAGCAATCTCAATATAACACAACAATACTAAAAACACCTAGCAGCAAAAGAACATCGTAAATGTCACCCAAGAAAATAAATATAAGATAAATAATAGAACAAACAAAAAATAATGGAAACTAATAACACATAAAGTAGAAAGTATCAACAAATAAACTTACCATAAGGAAGCAGACAGAGGAAAAACACTATTTACGCGAGATGAATACAAAACTTAATGTAGAAGTTCTTACAAGATAAATTCACAGCAATCAACAATCCAACACAACACTACAAAAACCATAAAACAATCACGAGAACAATGTAATATTATCATTGAAAAAGACACCATACAGAGATATACAAATATGAACCCAGCACCCCAAACCTTCACACCATGATAAAATTGCACAAACCAAACACACCCATTAGATCAATAATCAACTGGAGGAACAAGGGAAACATATATCACAAACACTATATAACTATCTACCCTATGCCCCCCCCAAAAGGCCACGTTCACATACAGCAGAAAAGAAACTGCAAATAAAAATAATATTTAGAAAGAGCACAATACAAAACATAATAAAACAACATCCATGAACAGACAAATACAACAGAAGTGGCATCTACCAAATGAAATGTCTAGACTGCACACTAAAATACATAGGACAAACAGGCAGAATATTCCACATTAGATAGAATGAACATATACAAGCACTTATAAATAATAATAGTAATTCGGCATAGTCAAGCCATATATTAAATGTGGGACATATGTCTGGAACCATAATAGATATAATGGACATTACAAGAACACATAAAAATGGAAAACACTTGAACACATTAGAAAAATATCATATATATAAAATCAGTAAAAATAACTTATATGTGAATGACATAAACATTGATACACATAATCCAATATTCAGAATGCAGAAAATGAACACCAGTTAGGAGAATACACACCCTACCCACCTATATAAAAACAGAACCACTATGTGAAAATATCGAAACAGCTACACAGAGCACTAAGGAAAGAAACTAACACAACAAAAAATATAAGATTAGAATTGAGGAGTGAGAATAACAACATATATCATATCCATCTCTTAAATAAAACACATAACCCACTATTACATCATCTTACAGATACATCACACACATAACATGCATGCACAACAATAGTAACCTAAAAGTAATCTAAAAATTAGCTTAAAATAATGTAAAATATTTTATATGCATTTCCCATTATTTGTAAAATGCAAAATACAACAGTGTAACAACAGTGCTACAGTTCTCATTTACCATCTTATACACCTCATGAGGGCCAGTTAGGATGACATGTTGTGTTAAATAAATAATAAAAAGAGACAAAGAACTTTCGAAGTGTGAATTTTAATATATGAATGAAGTTGAACAGGGGCGGTGAAGTGAGAGTGCTGAAATTGGAATATGTATTTTGGATTTGAGGTTCACATGGCAGTGACTATGAAAAGTGAGTTATTCTGGGTTGTAAAGCCATTTAGTTCACAGAGAGCTTGATGCTTCACAGGAACATATCCCTGAAATACTGGGTTGTCTTTGAATTGAATGGCGCCAGAACCCAGAAGACCAAACTTCTTAATATTATATGTAATTGAGGTAAATTTAATGTCATAAGTTAAACATAATATTTTCTAATGGTCACACATGCACCAACTTGAACACACACTTTTCCCTGGCTGATATTTAATCACACTGCCTAGTAGATGCACATAGAAAGATTCTCTAAAATGTCTGCACATGGGCCCACGATAACATTGTACTATCACCCAAGAATTGGAACAAGATTAACTACAAACCGCACTGAACACCTGCAGACCGCTATTAAAGCAACAATTTTTACTATATCAGAGCAATTTTCATAACATGATATTCTCGAATTTGGCTAGTGTTCTAAACAAGACAAATAAAGAGTAATACATATTTACATGCAAGTTACAGCACTCCATACTTATTAAGGAAACAAAATGATACTATAGTAAGTGCTCCTGGAACTCTAATGCAACAAAGTTATGGCATGCCCATTACTAAACTGCAAACCTTGAATATTAATTATGTTCACTCACAGAATAGTTCTGGGGCTAAACCAAGTGGCTCTGTGTGTTTCATGCATTACACTGTCATGTTACGTTTAAGACTTTGCTATCATGAAGTTCAGGCTGAGGGAGATGTTCTTCACCATCATTAATTAAAATAACGTTCATTTCAAATTCAATGGACAGCAAAAAATAATCAGGATCTAAATTCAGAAAGTAAAGTCAATTCTTCTCTGCTGTACTTATTTCCCAGAAACAGTACTCTTACCCTTCTCTGTCTGCTAGTTGCAATTACTGTAGTAAAGGCTAAATGAGAGACAATGCTCTATCTGGGCCTCAGTTATACAAATACAAAAGCCTCAAACATAATTTGGTGGTAAAATCTATGTACAGATGGAATCCACTGGCTTTGCACTCTGAACTATTTACTGAATGAATCCCTCTGTATAGTTAATACTCAAAGGTATGACAGTGCTTAGTTGCATGTTTATTTTTAATTCACAGATAAAATGAGACAATTTTTGCCAAGCAACTTGTTCTAGCATTCTGCAGTCCTACCATGCATTATTAAACTGAGAGATCAAATCTATTTCTGAAGCATGGAAGGAGTACAGGATATTCATGAATTAAGACCATGGACAATTTTAGGAATGTGGGATATCATGAGCTTTTCTTATATGCCAAAAGTTACTTTCAGCCATTAACCCCTTTTGTGCTATGTACGTATATATAAATTCTCCAGCATGTTATGTTACATCTTGCTTGTTCCAGTTAGGTTAGACTAGGTCAGGTGAGGTTAAGCTACAGACGTACATATATGTTCCCTGACACTTCATTTTAAAGACGCAACAACAAAAAACTCCAACATTCTAAGAGTTAAATATGGAGTTTGAAATACGATATTCATCAACAGATATTTCGCATAGGTGTTTATTTTTTTACACTTTATTAATGTAGAACTGAAAGTAACAACCCTGGTTTAGGTGTTCACGTTGTGTTAGGCTAGGTAACACTTTGAAAAGTAAAACAAAGAATGTTACTCTTGTGGTTCATTGGTATTCCATAAACTGGTACGAGAAGGAAGCATATAATGCACAGTCTCCAACCAGTAAGCCCATCACAGATATTACTAGCCCGTTCCTTGAGGCTTATGCTTTCCATTTGAGAGTACAGGCAAAATCAGATTAGAGATATGCTATAGTACAGGCTTAAGGGAAGGAGGGAGTGCATGACATTCCAAGCTACCACCCTGGCAAAGCAAGGAATGTTAATACACTTCTGTTGCTTGCGTGCATAGAACATGAGAAATTTTCACAACATCCTTGTCCTCCCCCTGGATTTGTCTGCCACTTTTCAAGTCACACTCTGCCACAGTCAGGGCTTGATAAACTACAGGCACAGTAGAATTCCCTTAAATACAAGCCATAATGAATGAATGGTATTATTTCACCTCTTCAGTGATGAAAGCCAACTGCAGTGGCTAAGTACTCAGTGTTTCTGCTTCACCTTCAAGAGGTACCAGGTTTAAATTTTAGCTTGGAGACAGGCTACACTGTGGATATTTTATTGTTCCCCCCAACCAGTCCAGTCTGGTTAAATCTGTGATAATACCTTAAAAGGTGTCATGATAACTTCCTTTCACATCATGTCCAGATCATTCTACCATCCACTGCTATATAGCCTATGCAGTTGAAAAAGTAAAACCAAGAATCAATCAACTAAATCAGTAATGAGACCATATTAATCATTTAAAGCACAGTGGTTATTATACACATAATCTTCTTGTAATACTAAAAAAATTTACATTGTGTTGATGGACTATGTTAATATTTCATAACGTTCTTAGAATAAAAAATGATTATTTCTCTAAACAGCATTAACTGGTCGGTCTCTGTGATGGGGAACCAAAGCGTTTCCTGCAAAGTAGGGACCGGATTTTTAAACATAATTTAGAAGAGTTTCTGGCTTCAAAGGGTTACGTTATTAACTGAATATGCTAAATAGTATTTAGATGAACTTAACGCTTCCATGGGTGAAATATGGAAATGAACTCAACATGCTTTAATAAAACACTGCATAAAAAGGCACACTAAAATGTTGACTGCTAACATTCACCCAGAGCTATCGCTATGTCATAACATTTTAATTCTAGGTAACAATATTAATACTGAAATTGGAAGGTTTGTATCTGGAGGTTGAGTTCGAGCTCCACCAGTAATCAGATTTCAAGTTCTCGACAGCAACATGTATTACAGTTAAGGTCTTCTGGGATTTGATGCCAAGCAGTCTGGTGTAAAGGTACTAATATTTTGGAAGCTGCAGCCTCAGAGAGAGGGGGGGGGGAGGTGTGTGTGTGTGTAAATGGAAAACACCGAAATTAAGAGTGTGACGTTAAAAAAAGGACTAAGAATGAGAATTCAATTCACAACCAAGAACTCTACCCGTATACTTCCACATCATGTAAAGAACCTTGGTTACACTGAATAATGGTAAGGGTACACAGCAAATTTCATATTTCTTGGTCTTCTCTGTTAGGTTCATAGTAGACAACCAGATTGAAGGTGGAAAGATAAAAGATAATACNGACTGCATCCGTTCTGCGGTGGTATGACTCACGGCAAATTGCAGCCGCGGCGCGCACTTGATTGTACGCACTGTATTAGCTTAATGGTATACACCCATCTAATATGGAAACTGAACTATTTTCATTCCACTATCACTTAACTTTGGATTGAAGTCATTCATCTTAACAAGTCATCAGGCCATAATTATGATTTAAACAAATAAATACACCAAGTTTAATGAAAATTCATTCATTGGTAATTCAGCACAGTGAGCATGGTTAAACACTCATTCCGTGTCAAATTGTTATCCAAATTATTGTACACCTAAATTTATTAAAAATCAATATGATTCATATATGTAATTTTGAAATGCAAAGAAAGGAATCAGGTTAAATGTTAGACTTCATATTTGCAAGAACAGAAAATTAAAGCATTAAACCCCTAAAGCACAGCGGTAGCTACATGCATCATTTACTTTAACGTTAAGTCCGCATTTTTCTCAGTGTATCTGTTTTGTATGAATCTCAGACAGAACTGTGATTNGGCGATACGTTCCTCCGAAACGTCGGTTAACACCACATATACACGGTGCCAAATCCCAGAAGACTGCTTTCTTCATAGTCACCGCCGTGAAAGCCTCAAATCTTACAAGAATATAATTAATTTACTTTTAAAGGCTTACCTATCGTTGTTAACTGCAACATAATATAGCCTGAATACATTTTCTCTTCAAAATTCAAAGAGGCCTATAGTTCATAATATCAGTCACAACTAAAATAAGAAGTGTCTATATGCTGCTCTATACGCTCAAAACAAAGCCAAACAAACAATTTATGATAAGATATAATGTCAGACATTTAAAATGTCATGTCCTCTATTACCTAAAATTCCAGACTATGGAAAAAGTCCAAAAACCCAGTAATTCTGTAAAATAGACTTGTTGACTTGTACCTAAATGCATTCCGACTTGCAGTACAATTTAGTCTTAAAAAAATGATAGCATAAGATCACACATCAATTTTAACCTTAAAATGTAATGGTAAGCATACAGAAAAAACAATTTCCTTGGTCAATGGTTTATTAACATTTTAATAGCCTTCAGCTATGTTTACTTGTACGTCACTGTCTTCTTTCCAAACATATACACTTTTTACAGACACAAGACAAGTGTTTAAAAATCTGTACGAAACTCATTACGTCAAGTTTACATAGTGAATTAATAAACATGATGTCTCAAGTTGAAGGACAGAATGAACACAAAATTAATTCCTTTGCAAGTTCATAATGTGTGTGTCCAGGGTAGCAAGCATAAGGTACTGTGGGATAAATGCTCAATCTTCCAGACAAGTGTTAATCTTTCCAAAATATTATGACATTGGTTACATAATTTTACTCATTGTTTTACATGGACATGAAAACTGGTCTCCCTCAGAGAGAGTCTGAATAAGAAGTTCTGAGGGAAACACAGTGTACATCAGCTTGTTCATGCACAAACACTATATAAACCCATTTCTGAGTTCCTTTCTACCTCAAGTGAATGTTCTTATGAAAACGCTAACAGCTTATATAACACACCATGCTGTTAGATAATTACATAAAAAAACTGTGATTTTAGTCTGCAAACGAACTATACCAACCAAGCGACTGCCACTTGTTGGCGAAGTTTAGTGCCAACTTTTGCAGATAAGAGGGTGTCGCATGGTCAGCGCAACAAATCCCCACGGTCGTTAATTTCGGTTTTCTAATAACTCCTCAATTATCATCACGAGGCTGAGTGGACCCTGTTCCAGACCCATTACTTCTCAGAAAAAATCTAGTAACACCAGGAATTGAACCCAGACCTCTGGATCTGTAGCGAGGAAAGCTGACCACTAGACCACAGAGGTGGTCTAGATAATTACATAAAATGAAAAAAAAATATTCCTTCATTTTACAGCTGTCTCTGACAAAGTATTTGGGTAAAGATGGCATCCCTGGTACCAAACTGACTAGGTATCATGTGACTACTGTATATACAATATACAAAAGTTTCCAGTCCTTCTAAACATGCTACTGTACAGTGATAATCTGTGAGCTTCACATATATCATTCAGCCACCCAGTAAGAGGAGTCACACGCACACAGCTCAAAAATATGAAAGAAGCTCTCAGACAACTGCAGTGTATTAAGCTACAACATGAATAACATGTAGAAGAAATATAATTGATAAACAATACACACTGCCTATCTCAACAAATAAATACTGTCAAATGTAACTGACCCAATCTTGCGGCAAATATAAAAAGGTTAACTTTTCCCTGTCTTTTCTACTTTCAATTTCACTCATACCAGATACATATTAATTTGCTCGAAAATTAAAAAAAGATGTTTCAGTATTGGAAAATAAAAATCCCTGCCTTCTGTTGTGAACTATTAGAAGAAATGTCAAAGAATGTAAACTCTATAAAGATACAACAACACTCACCAATCATCATGTTGTGATAGATATAAAAAGTTTGTGGCAGGAGAATTCTGACAGTGGTCTTGTGCAAGAAAACGTCAGAAGACTTCTGACAAAGGACAAGAAAGGGTTAAGCACTGTAACAATACATCCAGTTCAAACAAGGATATCATCTATAGGAATTCTTAGCATCAGCAACTGACCTGTAAGCAAACAGTGTGACAATGTCTTGTTTAGAAGTGTAACTAATATCACAGCCTTCTTAAAGTGGATGCATGGTTTAACACACAAAAACAAGTATCATGAAGGGATGACTGGATGATCCAATTTATTTTTGGATTCCTCTTTTAGCTCTAGGAAAACTTCTTGACTCTTAAATGCTCCCTATCACATTGTTGCATGTGTTGCAGCACTCTAGTCAAAGTTAATTTTGATTTTCTTCTCTGTAAACATTCTAACTAGTGTTTATAGCCTCTTGAAGTGGTCTGTATCAACAGGATATAAAAATCTCCATTGATGAATTCAAATTGCTACTGAACAAACTCCAATGGTAGAGGGCCGCAATCCTCCTAAGAGCTAAATTTGTAGCAGAAAAGAATGTCATGGCTGCCTCAATGCTGGACCAAGTAGAACAGTAACATACAGTGTTGAAACCATCTTGGCAAGGGTACAATAAAGGTCATTTTGAACTAAATTTTGGAGCTAAGGATCATAATTTAACTCCACACCCAGACAAATTGGTTTTCAGGGACTATAAAATTTGGTACACCTAACATTTCTACAGGCTGTTACAAAAAGTTCCCTCATTGGACTGCTTGATGCTGCTATATGGCAGCACTGGCTTATTGGTGATTCTGTCACAAGCAGTTAACATTTACAGGCAAGACAAGAACTTGCCACCCGGGTGCTACTTATCTAAATCAAACTATTCACACACAAAAGATACATCTGTAAACAAGACACTATTATACTAATGAGAAACCTGAGATGCATGTCTGTATGTCTGTCTATCTATTGCAGAAGATAATGGAAGGTGGTGATTATCAGAATATTGATAGTCAAGCCTCCCTTTATCAGTAGTGGTGTGAGGCCATAAACCAAGATTTAAGTCACTTCCTCCAGCCATCAACTTTTTCACTGATACAATTGGTGTAGCAATGACACCAATGACTTCCTAATCAGCCAATTTTAGAGACGATTGTGGGTACCTGCAGATGAAGTATAATGCAATTCTACCCATGGAACTGTAGAAGCTTTCTGAATCATACAATAATAATAATAAAACAATGGGGGCTGGCATGGCATGAAGTTAAAGGGTTTACTAATATATCCGACTTACAAACATCCACAGCAGTAATCTATCATACAGCAAAACTTATGGAATGAACTCAATATTTGCACACTGTAGAAATCTTCAGCCTCTAGAGAACGTTTTATAACTAGTCCTGCTTCTGTTCCTCGGTGACTGACACAATGCTGTGGTGGGCTGGCTTGCTACAGTTTCAGAAAATTTTCAAGGCAAAATGTCGGTATTGATGACTATTAGATCACAAAGCCGTGAAGAAATCCATGTTACAATTAATGGATTTGTGGCCACCAAAAGTAATTTTTAGTGACACTTTTCTCAGTATTGTCAAATGACTTTGAAATTGACTTGCAACCTGATCAATATTCCCACAGTCAACACATCCACCAATCAGAATGGGAAAGGCATATAGCTATCAAACGAAGACTTTGTGAAAGTGTGGATAATACAGTGTAAATTCTGCTTAACAGATAGTGTTCCACTTTCATTTCATCTACTGACAGAATAGAAGAATCTATGTTCACAACTTAAAAGCAATATGAAGAATTACAAGGGATGTTCAAGTCTGTGGTTTTCTGGGATGTGATGTCATGTATGGTAAAAGATGGTGGCTACATATTCCGCTGATACATTGGCAACCTTCTATCAGACCCTATGGTATTACTTTTCAGAATACTTCAGTCAGAATCTCAAATCTCACACAGTTTGAAGAAGTATTTTTAAGGAACGGTTCTTCCCAGGAAACAATATCAAACAGTATGCAAGTTCATTCGCCATTTCATAAGTCTAATGCACATTCTTATTATCACCACACAAAACTGTAGCAGTCCATAAAGATGAAGTCATTCACAGAAAAGTGACAGTTTGAATCATGGTTCATTGGCCTCACTTGAGGTTTGATATGGTTTTATAAAACTAATACAAAATATATATATGCAACATCTGCTGGTTATGTTCTAAGAAATATCCAATTCAGGGACCATCACTGGCTTATTGAGAATGGGAAACTCAAAAGAAACCATGACTATTTGTATTTACAATTAAAAATATTTAAATTGTTCAAAAACATACTTTGTGTGTGTGTGTGTGTGTTGGGGGGGGGCATGCATGCATGCACACAAATGCAAGCACCTTGGAGCACTGCTTAATTTGGTCTGGTCAAAAAAGCTACATAAAACTAATTCAAAGACTTCAAACTGAATGCTCAAACCTACAACGCTTCTGTACAGTCTGGCCAATAACCAAGACGTTTCAGTTTCTTTGTGGTTATTTTTCCATTCACTGAATAGGTATACATCCAGCAGCTGTCAAATTGTACCAGCGAGTTAACAGAGATTTCACTAAACTGTTACCTATAAATGGAGATACTTTTTGGTTAGCTCTGAAACTTCATGAAAATTCTTCAATTATGACTCTAACTACAATCAATAATGAAAGTGCCTAGATAAAACTTACTGGTAATTAAGCCAGTTCCTGAAATGTTAACTACAATATACTCTATTGCACACTCAGAAGAGTCAGATTAAATATAACAAAATAACGACACTCAGACACTGTGAGGTTGATTGCTACCTCAAAAGTTTCACCCCTTATTTGGTCTCTAATCATCAAACACTTCAATCGGATGCATATACAGGGCTCAACAAACTACTTATCTGCTTAACAATGATAAATGAATTCTTGAATTTATTCATTATTCTCTTCTACTTTCTTTTTTTATTTCTCCACAGAAGTCAAACAGTAAATGATATCTTATGTGGAGCAACTACAATGGCATCGGTGGTGGCCTGTGCTGGGTAAAAACACTTCAAGAGCAGAATTTTTACCTAAAAGGTGAATTCAGCCAATATTTGTTGACCCCTGTGAACATACACCATAATGTTGCCTCACATAATCATGATGCTGTTCATATTTGTATTTTTCCGTGCAGAACTTGTACACGTTTTGTAAACTCCAAATGTTTAGTAAGACATCCACCCTTACTTTCTGTCATGTTTTATGTATGCATCATGAAAATAATTCCCCATGCTAAAAGAACTCACATGTTTAAAGTGTTCTAATACTGCAATCAGAAGACAACCAGCTACATGCTATTTGTGGGACAGTCAGTAAATAGGTCACAATGGAAGTATAACAGCTGTAATGGACGTTATATATGTGTATCACTAGGTAGCAGCACAGTCCAGCTTCAAGATAGTTTAGGTAGCAAAGGGGCATGCGCAGGCTCAGAGACTGGTTTTGGTAGTCAAAATGGTGACCATGCTTGAGGAGTATGCTACTGACGAACACTGTTCTGTTGCATGTCTTTTGTGGGCAAAAGGGTTCAATGCAAAGACTATTCATACAGAAATGTTTTCTGTTTACAGTGGGAAGTGTTTGTCACATAAAGCAGTTCCACCTTGGTGGCAAATCTTTTGCTGATGACCAAGAGATGGAAATGGAAGTGCAGAAGTGGCAGAGCCTACAGTCAAAAGACTTCTATGCTGCAGGTTTCACTATGCCGGTAAAACGTTGGGACAGGTGTAGCAAAGTTGGTGGACATGTCGAGAAATAAATGTTTTTCCCAGGTTCAAATATCACATTTGATGTATTACACAGTACAGTCAATAATTTCATGGACTGGCCACATAGAGGGCACTCTCATGCACTACAATGGACAAGTGGAGCCACAAGATGGCGCTGTGTCCATGCGGTGTATTCTGAAAGAAAGTCACTGTTGTGAAGGGTAGCTGTCTGTGAGCAGTGGAAAACGAGAAGGTCGTAGTTTGAGCAACAGGAAAACGCCAAGTTCTGCCAAAAATTAGGCAAATCCACTAGCAAAATGTTTCACATGATCAAGCAAGTGTACAGTCAAAAAGACTTGGACCACAGAGCTGTGTTTAAGTGGCACAAACGTTTTGCACAGGGGACAGATAGTTTGGAAGTTGATGAGCATACTGGTTGGTCAAGAACAGTCAGAATTGAACTCAAGATCCAAGAAGTTGCAATGCTGGTGCATGTCAACTGCTCTCAAACGGTAGATGAAATTACAGCAGCAGCAGCAGCAGGGATTACCCATGGTACTTGCCACAAAATTCTGTGTGATGACCTGAACATGTCTCATGTTACCCAACACAGTGTTCCACACGTCCTGACACAAGACCAATGTGACAATTGTATGAGCATTTGCAGTGACCTGATTGATACTGATCACAAAGACGAGATGTTTCTGAACGGGATCATGACAGGAGACGAACATGGTGTTTTCTGTACAATCTGCAACTGAATCGACAATTGGCCACCTCAAAATAGCCATCATCTCCAAGAAATAAAAAACTGTGACAGGACAGGTCAAAAGGCAAGGTAATGCTTGAATTGTTTTTCAACTCTTCTAGAATTGTTCAAATGTAATTCATCCCAGAAGGAGCGACTGTAAACAAGCACCACTCCAAGGAGATCCTTCACCATTTACACAATTCAATTTGTCATTAAGCGTCCTGAGCTTTGGTACAGGAAGAACTGACTGTTGCTACATGACAATGTCCCTGCACATCGCTCTGTGCTTGTTCAAGAGGAGCTGCCAAAACAACAGGTCACTGTTCTGCCACACCCTGATCTTGCACTATGCAATTTCTTCTTCTTTCCCCACTTGAGAGAAAAGCTACAGTCATCAATTTCAGTCAGCCAAGGAGACTGTCACTGCCACAAGGGAAGCTGTACGGAACCTTCCTGCAAATATCTTTCAGCACTGTTTCCAGCAGCTATACCAACATTGGCAGACTTGCACAGCAGCCAACAAAGACAATTTTGAGGGATGATATGGATATGTTTACGCGTGAGTACCTTGTAACATGCTGCGACTGAATCACAGTGCACAAAATTATTGACTGTAGTAGTATATCAATTTGTGACTCATTTACTGACTCTCCCTCATAAATACCAACTCCATTAAGAAATGTTGCAATGAAATAAGTGGGAGAGTGAGTGAAGGTTTGTCCCACAGAGAGACAGCTGCATAAAGATTGCTTTCACTTGAACCTGTCATATATTATAATGCTAGCAATACTGTACATCTAACAATGTTATTAAATTACCGTTGGTAACTGGAAAATCAAGATTAAGTTCTCAGCTATAGCAGTGGTTTTTTTTTTCTTTACCATGATGTTCCATGTTGAGATTAACTATGGGGCCCCAGAGTCCTCTATGCACTGGGTACAGGGAGATTTATTTTGAAGGATAAAGTGGTGGAGCGAGAAGCTGAACAATCATCTTTACCTGGTAAAAACAGGTAAAGTTGTCCGTGTGTTTAATTAAGCACAATACCATGAAGATGTGTGGGAGAGTGGAAATATTGCTCCCTCATTCTTGAGCTTGGAACTAGATGGAGATGAGCAATCAGCTTCACAACTCAGCCACTTTAACCTCGAGGAAAGAGTCCCCAGTACCAATTTTATAGGAGGCTGGGTGGGCCCCACAACCAATCTGAAAACTATGGGGCACAGAAAAATCTCTTGCCCTTAAAGTAATGAAACCCAGGTCATCCAGCATGCAGCTATATTGACTGCACTATACTGGTTCCCACCTTCAACTAGTACAAATGTTAAGAATGCAAGGACATTCAGTCTTATGCTCCCATATGACTTCATGGCGTGGTTTTTCAGTAAAGGGACAGCTTCACAATTACATTTTATTAGATTTGTGTTTGCTAATCACAAATTTCACTCTTGTTAAGCCCAGCACCACTTCAGCGAAACTGCAAAGTGCGGATAGCAAAGCTCGACTGACACAGACTGGATTAGCTCTAATAATATCACTAACTGTCATCCACTAGCTTGTACATTATTTTAGTAAAATTTTTTAGAACAAGTACATAAAGTTGCATGAATTCTTCACTACTGTTAACAAGGGGGACTGTTTCTTCTTGTTTTTTTCTCAAGTAATTTATCCTGTCAATTCTTCTTTTCTAAACAAAACATATTGATTACATCACAGTGATATTAATACATATTAAACATAAATATCAGAATCAAACAGCTATATAAAATTTATAATTTATTAGCTTAATTGATTCCTGAATAAAATGCTGATATGCGGGACATAGATTTTTATACAGCTGAAGAGCAGTTAGGGAAGAAGTTGGTATTTGGCTTCGCTGGTTCTATTCTTTCTGATTTCACTAGAGTCACTGAGCATTTTAGCTACCCACCTGTTTCAGCCCCTTCTGCTATGAATATATATGAATAGAAATGTATGTGAAGCTATAAGCACAAATTTTAAAACAGCAGAAGACATTATCACATCTTCCTGAAAGATCAGTAAGTATGTGATGACTAATAGCTTTTGTTGCCTCTGTGACTATAAGAATTTTTGCCTTCAAAAGGCAAAATCATGTCTCTGATTTCAGTGATGGTGAATTTTGCGGTAATGGTGTGAAGGAGCTATAAAATATCATAATTTGGTTAATCTAATTGTTTGGTTTGTGATTCAAGGACTCAGTCTCCATTGATGACTCGGATTGTCCACGTTTGGGATGTGAATATGAGTCATTCAGGAAAGCTGGTGTATCTTGGCTGCCACTCGACTGCTGGTTGAGGAATGACAATCCTTCCGTAGCAGATGCCGGTAAGGGTTGTGTCAGAAGTGCCAATCTTGCACTATCATTACTTGTGAGAGAGACAGAACCCAGAAAATTAGTACACGTTGATGGGCTTTCTTCATTCTTAGGAGAATGAAAATCACCACTGTTAGCTATTTTATTGTGGATTTGAGTCTGAGAAGAGTTTATAAAACCTTGATTCTGTTTGTGGTTTTGAGATGCGTATGCTGCAGCTGCTACTTCCTTATCAACAGATGAACTGATGTAAATACCTCTGTCCTCGTTATTATTACTGAAGTTTCGACCTGCATGGTACAAATCTGGATGTGTAAGATCTTTATTCTTTGTATGAAGAGAGGATGGGGTAAGAAAATGATTCACTTTTTCTTCACTGGTGATTTGTGCTTGTGAGGCACTTGGAAAACTTCCAGTGGACTGAAAGAAATTCGGATTATGTTCTTCTTGCACACCTTTATTCTTTAAGAAAAAACCATCTTTCTCTTCATCACTCTGAAAATTTCGACCAGAAAGTTGACTCTCTTTATTCTTGGAATGTTGTGAAGTGCTTGATGAGCTCACGAAATTACTTTTATTATCTTCGCTGTTTGATGAAGATGTAATAATGCTCTGGAAAATATGTGGCATCTGAAACAGGTCTATATTGGGGTTATTATGTTTGCCTTTAATTGGGGTATGGGTATTTGGTTTGTCTTCATGACTTCTTACATGATGCAGGGCATTATTGAAACTTCTGTGATGGAACACTTCTGGCTGTGTAGGTGAATCCTTGCTCTTTCCTGCATTATGAGTTCCAGATTTTTCATCACGGCTAGACTGCGGTAATGATGCATGCAACATGGTTGCCCGTGAAACATGAAATATCTCAAGGTTTTGATGGTCTTTGCCCTTTGACACGCCCTCAGGATTTCTCTTGCGTTCTTCTTCCTCACCCACAGGATGGGGCCCCAGGAATACTTGAGGTGGTGGAGGATAGAATTCACCACCCTGTTTGGAACCTCCTTGAACCCCACCAGGACCCAGATTACCACACAGTAGTTCATGGAAGCTCATGAGGTGGCGCTTGAGATAGAGCTTGGTCTTGAATGGCTTGCTGCAGAGAGGACAAGCCACGGTTTGGGGGTTGTGGATCAGGCGAACGTGCTGACGGAGGTTCGACAGGTTACTGTACATGCGGTTGCAGATTGGGCAGGGGCGCGGGTCCAGCGAGTGCAGTTTGCGATGGTCCACTGTAACAAGTAACAAAGAATAACGCAATGCGTTTCTTTAACTGAATGGATTTAGAAGTTTGACACTATTCTTCTCTTTACTTCACTAAATATGAATTGTGCTCTAATTTTTTAGTTACTTTCCTTCCATTGTCAGTGGGATACGTTAAAACAGTTCTGCAACTTCAAGCCATATTCACAAGGTACCACTCAGCCTGAAAGCTAAGTTGCATGTGAATAAGGATATCACAAACTGTAATAACTGTGTACCACTACACAGGAAGACTGTGCACAGGAGATATTCAGTTCCTCTTCTTAAAATAAATTCTTGTCACAACATCCAGCTACAATTGCAGATACAGAGGCGCAGAAAACCATCAACTGATTGCATGCAACATACAACAGTCTGGCTTCTGCATACCACTATCCAAGAATAACGTTTTCCATAGATAATGAATATGTTCAGTGCTAGAAGAACTGGAAAATATCTGGTGCACAGACTTCCCATCCCAACATCTCCCTACCCACCCACTCAGACCACCGTTCACAAACTGCACCCCACCAGGACCCTGCCACCCTGTCTTCCATCTGCCAAACTTAAAATGAAGAATCTTACCTTGCCCAGAATCCAGACTTCCTGAAGGTTCTCCCAGGAAGCTCTGCCCTGAAGGTCCAGGTAGGATATCCATTCCCCCTCCTAAAATGCAAATACAATCACAGGAAAACAAATTAAAGAATTATAGAGATCATTCATATTTCACATAATTATATTCTGGAATTTCTCTCAAGGGATTGATTTTACATTTGCAACATTTCCTAAATAAGCAAAGCCTTCAGCAGGCTGATGAAGCAGCTAAAACAAGAAATCTCTATGTCAGAACAGGTGACACTCCACAATTTTGTTCATCTTTGTGTAGATGTATGAATCTGATTTCTTATAAATGATTATTTTCCCAAACCACTTCATAATAATTAATTTAACACATAATTAAGCTGAACAATTCAAACATCTAATAGCAAAATGCCACGCTCTTGTAACACCATTAATGAAAGAATACAGAAAACCAAACAAAGTAAATAACAGAGCATTTTCAATTAGTTACTTAAATTATCCACACTGCCTTCCTTATTGGAAGTGGCATTTCTTGAGGACAGACCTGTCTGATTGGGGTATCAGAAAGCTGTAGAATCTTCTGGAGATGCCATGGCGACTCCAAGGCAATTTCAAGGGTTTCAGAGATTGAAATCGCTGATCTCTTTGAGTCACTTCTCTTATAGGAATATGGGCAGCTGCTTTTGAGACATCTCTGGAGAGAATGCAAACCTTAAGACAAGATGATCCTATATTTAAGGAAGTTCAGGTCACTCATTTGCTTCATATGTATCATTTTGGCAGCCATGTCTCAATGACCAGTTTATACGTATGACCAAAGTACTGAATAGTAATAGCTTCTTTCATGTGTACAGAAGGTTGTAAGTCAAATACTCACACTTCAGGAGAGTCCTGTATGAACAACATCTCACCTCATTTCTTACGCATCTGTTTTTCTGTATGCTCTTACCTTCTTTCATCCCTTAAAGCATAACTGTGGGTACAGATATTTTGTTGTCTTTGTAGAGCCACATTAAAATTTCACCAGCACAGATACTTATGGAGGGTTCAATTAATACACATAAGACTCAAAGCCATTATCCTTTATTACCCATTTCATTACATACAAATATCTATAATATATTAGTGACTACTCTGAATGTACGAACACTGTACTCCTTTCCAGGGAGTCGTACTTTTCTGAGAGGGAAACCATGCCATACACAAAAATTCTGCTATTTTCTTTATTGTTAGGAAATTTAGGCTTTTGGTATCAAGAAGTCTATGCATTCATTGTAGCCTAATAATAATAATAATAATAATAATATAATAATAATAAATAAATCAAATGATGCATTTTTATTAAACTTTGTACATTACTAAGGGCCACTATGCCTCTTCTTTCTGAATTTCCAAAACTAAATAATAGCAATATGGCAGTTATGTGAATTAATGTAGGCACAATAGATCACTGTGGTCGTGGTGCAAGGGCCAAGAGGGCCCACCCCTTGTACATTCATTCATACCTGATGGCTGCATGTTGGCTAAAATATGCTGCACTAACACCATAAAACAGGTGAATGCAATGTAAGTGCAGAATAAACACACACATAACCATTTTAAATATGAAAATTTTACCATCTACGAGAACCTACTTTGCATGCCACTTACCATGTAATGCTGCTGCAAAAGAAGCATTAACATCAATAGAGTTTGAGTCTAGCCCCAGGAAAGCTGCTGCACCCGCCTTGCTGTCCCCATCACTGGTGTAGTCTGGAAGCTCCAGCTTTGGCTGCACATGCAAACAATACATTAATTATGGATAGCATGAAATTAAGTTAAATAAATCAGGCATGTGCAAGTCTCAAACTTTTTTGAGATGAATCAGGGAGGGGAAAAAAGGTCTTCATCTTGATTTGAATGTTCATTCTCCAGTCTCGAGCTTTGAGAATTTTCTGTTGACTACTTTTGCTTTACATGTATGAGTCTGATATCAAAATTGTTGAATATTCTCTTTTAAGAACTACAGAACTATCCATCGTGAATTTAAGGGATAAATAAATGCATGCACTTATTCACATGGACACATCTAACACAAATCAGTTATTTCTATTCCATTCTATGCTTTTTTATGTTCTAATTGCATAATTTGTGCTATAATGCCATGAGAGTAGCAAGTGAGAGAGATAGAAGTATGTTTCAAGGTTAGAAACCACAGACTACTGCCAAATTGCCCAAAGGACAAAGTGAGGAAAGAAACATAGTACTTCACTGATTTACATCATGAAATTCAGCACTAACACAAATGTCCCTCACCAAAAGTTGGATATCATACTAAGGAAAGAGACAGCAATGTGAAAGGGAATATTATGTCAAAAAAAAAAGTACAATTTGTACTTTACAAATGTGGTGATTTAAACATGCAGAATAAACAATAGTGAAGCAACAAGAAAATACAGTCTCTCCTGAGGCAAACATCTGAAGGTAGAAACAAGAGAACCAGGAAATTATGCCAAGTATTATATGTTGTCCCAAACATCTGATAATGAAACAATATGGCTGACTGCAGTGTTAACAGAGTTCACAGACAACATAAAACAACCACCATATCTAATTCTGAACTGAAACCTATGATTTAGGCATAGCTGCTTATGGAACTAACAATCTTCTGTAAAACTAAGAAATGAACGACTAAATTAACTGATAAGGACTGGTTACTAGTGGTCTGTAACCAAGAATAATATTCAGAAAGAAGGAATATTTGTGCTGGATATTCTAAAATTATGTTTAATATTGGATACCAGATTCTGTGATTCATGCAGTGAATACTGACTTTGTGGTCATAACTGAGGGATGAACACAACTAGACATTCCAGTGAACAACATTTTTTAGATCTGAAACTTTATTCCAAATGGCTCTTAGCAGAGGACCATGCTCTGACAGCAGTTGGAAAACAAAGAAGCCCAGTGTAGAACTGCCATGACAATGGATCAAGACAGCATGCCAGCAGATCTCTCCAGATGTGAGAGTCAAAGGACATATTATAAAAAGTGCCTTATGCCTAAATAAAGTGGCAGCGAGGATGAGGAAGATGGGAATGTTGTCAGTGAACATGAGACGTGACAGGAATGCTGAATAAAGGCTGGTGAGGCAGAATAAAGGCTAGAGACTTCAAGAAGGAAACTAATGCAATGTCATGCGCAATATGTTTTCTATTTTTTTTTTACATGTTTGTAGTAAGAGAATGAAATTAATTAATGACATTACTTCTCTTATGTGCACGCATTTCCTAATGTGTGGTCTTATTACATTTGGAATCATCTGTAATTTAGCTAAATACAACAGCAAACTGATATAGTTGGTTGAGGGGCTATGCTACAAGCTGGAAGGTCGCGGGTTCAAGTCCCGATGAGGTCATTGGATTTTTTCAATTGACCTAATCCTTCCAGCCTTACTATGGCCCTGGGATCGACTCAGCCTCTAACAGAAATGAGTACCAGGAATTAATTAAATAAGTTTCCTGGGGAGTAAAGCGTGGCCGGCGCATAAGGCTGACAACCTTACAGCCATCTTTGAGCCGACTGTCTAGATAATGTGGGACCCTCAACATCTCACAACCCTATGGGGCTTCATGGCCTTTTACAGGGATGGCATTACTTTTTTTTTTTGCAACAGCAGACTGAAAGAGTGACTGCAGTTATAAATTATTATAGTGACAACAATGATTACTAGAGAAAACTGTTGTTCTTGTCTTGGTTCTCAAAATGTTTCCATTTCTCATTTTGATCTCTTCTCAAACTGAAAATGTCCTTCTTGAACATGCCTAAAATAAACATACTATGCCATGGCATGTATTTGTACAAAGTGGTGAGTCAGTATGCTAAATATGCAGCAAAATACATAGACATGGAAATGTTTAAAAACCTTGAGCAGTTGCATCTCTTAACACCAGTCAGTCTGCTTTCTATCACAGACCTATCATAAGTTTCAGAATACCCTCCTATATCACATGTTAGAGTGCAGCTGACCTCTACAATGTCTGCTGGATTGTCTTTTGTTACAGCCTCCAGTTCCTGTCTAAGGTCAGAATGGGATGATGATGTCGAAGTCTGGGTGCGCTGATGTAAGGCATCACCACTATCCTGCTGTAGGCACTGTCGCTTGGCTGGGTTTGGTGATGACCCATCACCAGGACTCAGGCTTAAAGCATCCTCATCCTCATCAATGCCCACACACTCTGGAGATGATGCAATATCCTCTGCAGCTGAACTGGAGTCAAGGCCAGCTGATGCTGTTACATCTGATGGAACACTTGACTGCTGCTGCTGATGATGATGGAGCTGTTGCTACAACATGGGCATACCTTAGTTCATGAACATTATGATCAGGGATGAACAAAATTTTAAAAATCTGGTAGACAGATGTACATATTGTTCACCCAAAAAAAAAAAACATAGACCAACATTTTTTGGTTTCTGCTCACTGAGCTGTTGAATTTGTCACAACTGAAAACAATGGATGTGCGGTCACCAACCCCTGTAATAACTTACTTTGATATGAGCCTGCTTATGCCTCTGTGGAGCTTCTGTCAGTCCTCTGATCTGCAGAGATTCTGCTGTTCGTAGGAAGGCTGTCAGCTGTGCTTGTGCGACATTAACTTCACCTGCGTACATGAACTCAACCAATGCACGCAGATGATGAAATGCCACATCTCGTAGGAACAAGATTGGATGCTTACATGGATTGCTCTGAAAAAAGAATCCAGCAACATATTACTACATGAGAATTCTGAACTATCTATCAGCACTACGTAGCCCTGATACTGAGTGTGTCATTGCGGGACATGTGGTAGCACAGTTGGTTTAAACACTGTTACAAACTGGAACGTCACAGGTCTGAACCCTGATGAGGTCAGTGACTTTTTCAATTGATCTAATCCTTCCAACTGCATTATGGCACTGGTGTCATCTCAGCCTCTAACAGAAATGAGCACCAGGAATCTTTCTGGGGCTAAAGGGCGGCTAGTGCATAAGGTTGACAACCTCGTTGCCATCCGTGAGTCAACTATCTAGAAAATGTGGGAGCCTGAACGTCTCACAACCCCATGGGCCTCCAGAGCCTGTTACAGAGATAGCTTTTTCTTTACTGACAGTGTCATTAAATATCCTACTGAACTGTGTAACTCGATTCTTTCTTGCCAATGTCACCCTTACTCAGCTGGTCAGGAAACTCATCACTCTTATGGAACTCAATAGTTCAATATCATTCTCAAAAGAGCCTGTGATCACATTTTATATTTAGTTACTTGAACCCAGTTCACACCCTCACATCTTATTCCTGTTATAGGACCCTTCCATCTATGACTAGGTCTTGCAAGTGATCTTCTTATGAAGTTTTCCAGCCAGATACTTCATTGCATTCATCATACCCTTCATGCATACTACATTTCCCACCCATCTCAATGTCGTTGATACAGGGGATGGACAAAAATATGGAAACACCCAACAAAAAACACATCACCATGACTAATATGGTGTAGGACAACCTCTGGCTTGCAGAACTGCTTGCAGTCTCCTTGGAATGGATAAATAGAGGTCCTGTATGATTTGCAAGGGAATCTTGTACCATTCTTCCTGAAAAACATGGTAAGTTCTGTTATCAATGATGGAGGTGGATAGTGTGCACGCAGATTGCTCTCCAAAACAGACCACAAAGGCTCAATAATATTGATATGTGGCGATTGTGGGGGCCATGGCAGATGTGACACTTCATCTTCGTGCTCAGAAAACCAGTCCTGGACGATGTGAGCTGTGTGAACACAGGCACTGTTGTCTTGGTAAACGACATCACCATTGGGGAAGAAAATTTGCACCTTGGAATGGACCTGGTTGCCCAAAATGTTCACACAGTTGTTGGCAGTGACGAGACCTTGCAGGGTAATGATGGGTCTGACAGAATACCACAATATGGCTGCCCGTACCATGATCGAACCCCCGCCATGTTTCACTCTTGGCAGCAGTCTGGGTCGTAAGCTAGGGATGGCGTTCTCCAGACGTAAATTTGGCCAGAAGTCGGAAACAGTGTGAAGGTGGACTCATCCGACCAAATGATCATCTTCCATTGCTCCACAGTCCAGGTTTTATGACTTTGGCACCACACTCTCCTCTTAGTGGCATTTTGATCACTGATGAGTGACTTTGGAATTGCAGCTCGTCCAGAAATACCCTGCTTGTGGAGTTCCCTTCATACTGTTTTGGTGCTGACAGGGTTTGTGAGCATGACATTCAGTTCAGCAGTCACTTTTGCAGCTGTAGTCTTCTTATTTTTCATCACAATCTTATGCAATGTTCGTCTGTCTCGATCACTCAACACACATTTCCGTCCACACTGGTGTTTATCGGATGTCATTTCTTCAGTCCTCCTGTATGCGGTCATAATCTTGGATACTGTGCCTCGCGATACACCAAAAACCTCGGCTACCTTGGTTACGGAAGCACCCACCATATTGGCCCCAACAATTTGTCCCCATTCGAATTCTGTTAGCTCTGACGTGATGCACAAAAAACTGCACAGAACACTGTCTCGACAACAAATGAAGCTTGCAACATATTGCGGAGGTTGTACAGGGAGTGGTGTTGGGCAGATACGACAGCATGACCTACAAACGTCGCTAAAATAAACACTTCAATTCAGGCATGCACTTCACGAGGTGTTTCCATATTTTTGTCCATCCCTTGTATAATCACCCTAATAGTGCTGATGAGTACAAATTATGAAGCCCATCCTTCAAATTTTTCTCAGACCTCTTGTTACCTCTACCTTCTTCTCAAACATCCTCAATTTACATTTCTTTCTAAGAGAGACAAAATTTCATTCTCATATCGAACATACAAAGGAAACAAATTCAAGATTATATAATCTTCCGGGATGCACTGCTATGTAGTTTGGTAACTAAGTTCCCCCAGAATGCTGCTATAAGGCCATAATCTTAATATTAATTAGTATGAAAATCTCAAACAAATTCAACAATTCCATTTTGACTGTCTGTTTAGAGGGTATGGATTTACAGGATGATGCATATGTCCCTGCCGCAAACTTGAGATAACTCCTGAATGGTCTGACTTATATTCACAAAACTCATTTATAACTGATCTTAACTGCATTCATTTCTGGTTGTATTTCTTTTTATTTATCCTACCACAATAATATCCTTCATCACTTATCTTGCAAACACATTTTGATCTCTGACATCATCTTCAGTGCTTACTCATATACATACTTATTCATGATGATGGTGATTCAGAATGGCTACAGATCTTTGAACAAAACAAGGACCACTGAATGTGACATATGATAATATATTTCTTAAAAGTTGCAACCTCTGTTATGGTCGTTACTGTATCCAAATGCAATGAACAACATGGCCAGCAGGTGAAACAATTCTGTTTCATGATCACCAAAGCTAGACTATGTAACACCAAATACGATGGGGTACCCAAAAGAAACCAAACTAATTTTTTTGTGGACAGAGCTTTTGTAGTAGCGCGTTTTGCCGCTATGAGCGCATAGAGCTAACATTCCTGAGTCGATAAGCCCACTACCGTTGCTTCAGAAGGTAAGGACTAGTTTCGGCAGAGTTTACAGTGACAACTGTTTTGTGTGATCGTCGTTTTTGCAATGGCTGATTTTCGTGAACAGCGTGCGGTGGTGAAATTCTGCTTTTTGCTCGGGAAAAGTGGAACAGAAACTCTTGAAATGTTAAAAACGGCATACAAGGACGATGCTATGGGGAAAACTCAAGTGTTTGAGTGGTTTTCCCTTTTCAAAAATGGTGAAATGTCAACTGATGACAAACCTCGTTCTGGTCGTCCTTCCACGGCCCGAACACATGAAAATGTTGAAAAAATTCGTGAAATCATCAAGGAAGATCGACAACGGACCATTGAAGAAATTGTGGAGCTGTCGGGAGTGACTTGGAGCTCAGTTCAGCGAATTTTGACAGAAGATTTGGGAATGAAAAGGGTGGCTGCGAAATTCGTGCCACGACTGCTGACTGCTGAACAAAAACAAGGTCACGTGCTGTGCTTTGAAAGAAGAGTCCCGAAATGACCAAAACTTTTTTTGTTTCCTCGAATGAAAAGAGACATGAAAGGAAAGCGTTTTGCTGTTGTTGCTGAGGTGAAGGAAAAAACGACAGAGGCGCTGTCAAGTATCTCAAAAGATGAATTTAGACAATGTTTTGAAAAATGGAATAAAAGACTAGACAAGTGTATTAGTGTAAGTGGGGAGTACTTTGAAGGGGATTGAAGGTTTGTGCTTAAAATTTGAATAAATAAGTTTAAAAAAAAATACGTTCAGTTTCTTTTGGGTACCCCCTCGTATATATACACAATACAGTCTTGTAAATGCAACACTTTGTAGATCATCAGTTAAACATCATATACCTCATGTTTCATATATATTACATGTTTTGGCCATATGGGGTTATCATGAGGTATATATAAATCCTTCAATTGTTACACTGTATTGTAATACTGTACCTCATTGTATGTAAGAAATGAAAGTCTACAGCTTTTCTTTTCCTAAAAGCTAACTGGATCCCTTTTAAAATAATTTTAAAATGATCCACTACATGTTTTTTCTATATTCTTTCTTGGTTCCATTTGTTATGGTGCATTATTGTTGGCAGTGATGTGTAATATTCCTTGGAGGCTCTTTTGGGGGGGAGGGGTTTTATAGACTGTGGTGGCTAGTGTGTGTGAACTAAAATATTATGTAGAACTTAATATGACAAGAGCTTATAAATGTCTGTAAACTTTCTATGAAATACATTTTGTACCAACACAAAAGACAACTTAATATTCACAGCTATGAGATCCTCAGGTCTCACAACAGACTTACTTCAAGGTTACACGAAAGTAACATGACTTTGATTCAAAGTATAACATCAAATGCCTGTTGTGTCCCTTAAAAATACACATCAGTTTGAGAGTAAATAAATACTGTAAACCGTAACATAGCAACTGAAGATATAACAAACTCTTTCCGCTGTGGGTATGTCATTTCATACGCTGCAAATTATTAACATGCCTGCATGTTCTTGCTTACAAGTTTATTTACCAATGGTATCTGTAGTTCACACAATTTGGGGTGCAGTGGCACAATAAATACTGAATACGAAATTAATAAGGTTGTGGAAAGAAGTGGTCATGGACTAACACAGCTATATGTTCTATACGGAACATTTCCATATTTCGGAAAATAAGTGCCAATGGGATTATGCTTTGAAAAGGTTTGGACTCCAACCATTCTTATGTCAGGTCCATACAATCATCACTGTACAAAAGTACGAATTCTTTCACAAGTCATTCTGTCATATAACTCTATTTATACCAGACATAGTCACTACATATGTTTGATTTCTGATTTTAATGTTGATATCTATCAGGAATAAGGTCCTCTGAGACATGATGCCGTACAGTACGGAAGTTAAGCGCCAGCGTATTGGAGGAACCTGGTCTTCCACTATGAAGATGCAGGCAGCAGGTTCCTCCAGGACATTTGTACTTATCTCCCACACTATATGCTGCCACAGCTCAGAGGACCGTAATCTTGATGCATCCTGGATGTTGTATTTGATGAAGACGGACAAAGAAAAGTAGGGTTTATATATGGTTGAATGAGTTAAATGAATAGTTATTATGGTTCGTGCAACAGATGAAGTACACATATACTCTTACAACAGGTGCCACATCTTAAATTCCATTTTATTGGACCCATCATACCAATATCAATTGAAGCCACTAACTTACAATTTTTACTGAGACACCATTACATACTTTGAAGAGTTCTTTGAAGTATGGACTGCAAGCAGAGAGAACAACTTTATGCGCTTTCAATCTCTGGCCATCACAAGCCAAAGTGACATCGACAAAGTCTTCTTCATCCCTTAGGGCTTCAAATTGGGATGTTATGTTTGCTTGGAAGTTATTCCATCGCAGGCAGAACTGTTGTTCTTCATTCATATTTTCTGACTGATGAGCTACAAAACAGCAGCATTAAGTAAAGGATATAAGGAAACACAATTACTGATGCGAAAGTTTTTTATTAACAAATATCATGTAAAGCAAAGAATCCGGCGTTCTGCAATGCAGCCGAAATGAAGTGTCTGGGAAATTCTGAATTGTGTAGTTAATTCTAATATGTAAGGTACTGAAATTTCGGAATGAGAAACAAATAAGAATGCTCGAAAACACACGCACACACCTTTCTTCTTCCTGACTCAAAACACCTTTTAGGAAAATGCGATTAAAATAGCATTATCGTACTCATGTAAGAGAAAATTATGTGCAGTCTTTGATAGTTTGAGTTACAAGTGTAATTAATTGACGGCTTTCACACGAATAACGAGCTTTATGAAATTGTAAAACACTACAACAAATAACGATAACCCACTCAGTTATTATTGACGTATTGTAAAATGCTGCCACCTAGTGGAAGAATTTATGTTTTCATTCGTAGCCTTCTATACCGTTCTATACCGTTCAATACTACATGTCAGGAGTCAGACGAAAGTTTAATTTTTCAGTTTAAATTTCCAGCCACTGCATACTTGCAAACTGCAAATTACTATGACAACTTTATGGATACAGCAGTTTTTGTACTCACATGCAGTTATGGACGTTTACAGTCTTTCTTGAGTGCAAAGTTGTAGCTGAATATCGTACAGTTCATCCAACCCTAATCATTTTATAGTTTCTGAACAACCCATAAACTTGCATGACCAGAAGAAGCCTGTGGTATTATGTCATTTTCTAATGTGTTCGTGCGGAGTTTGGTTAATCTCGCGTGTTGAAAAGATAGTGATATTTTTGTGTAACAGAAATGCCACATAAATAGGTACGATTTACCACATGTTTTTACGGAAGCGTTGAATACATATGTTTCAGTAGCCGTGAATTTGAAGAAAGTATTTAGGTTATAATTTTAGTTCGTTTACCCAGCTGATCGTTTTTGCCGTTTATGGTAAAAAATGCAAACATTATTTTTTATTGTATGTGTTCAGTTCTAAACGAAGTTTAATATGAACGTAAAGAAATGTGTTCTAAGCGTAAAAGAAAACACTTTAATTGATAAACGTTCTTCACATATTAATGCAGGCCATAAATAAATATAAGGCGTGTTTTTATCAATTTCAGTAATCTGAACGAACTGTAACAGCACATGCGGCTGTTGTAAGCGGAAATCAAATCGTTCTCGTCTTTATCATAAGGTAAGATGGATTATGAGTAAATTTCTAGAACAGACCCTTTTGTAAAGTTGTTTGCACGGAACTTATTATATTTTGTGAAGTACACGTGTGTCATTGACACTTGAAATGTGAACTGTACACGAATGGCCAGAAATTGATATTTGTTGCAACCTTTCACAGTCAAAATGTGCCAGAGCCCCATCCAACATCTTTCACAACGTCAGTATACTGGGGGGGCAGACAGAATGTTGATGTCACGTACCATCAGAAGGGCTAAGAAGCATACTAACAAACACTTTGTACAGGGTATTAAATCCACATGTAAAGTGTCTGATTCACGTTACTCGTTAACTCAGTATAATTAAATCCAGTCACCTGTAGATGGAAGTGATAGGTTACACCAACAATATAGTGCAGAATTCTTCACCACCAAGGACGTATGATGTGTAGTCATCATGAATTTGCAATGTGTGATGTGTTTTGTATCCAGCCCTATGGGGAGGTGATTGGATCCATGAAGTGAAAATAAATATAAATGTAAATGTAACAGTCAGGTACCTCGATCAGTGGTGTTGGGGCTATGGACACAACAATAGATTTTATTAAAATCATAACCAGTCCAGTTCATTGCTGTTTTGATGGACCCAATGTTATACATAACAATGGGATATTTTTCTACTTATTTGCAGTCTATTTAATGACACTGTCAGTAACTCAGTTTGTATAGCATTAAATGATCCAGTGGCACTGAATACTTAATTGGAAAGAATGTGTATGCTACAAGCCAGAAGGTCGCAGGTTCAAGTCCCGATGAGGTCATTGGATTTTTTTCAGTTGACCTAAACCTTCCAGCCGCAGTAGGACCTGGGGTTTAGTCAGCCTCTAACAGAAATGAGTACCAGGAATTAATTAAATAATTTTCCTGGGGAGTAAAGCGCGGCCGGTGCGTAGGGCTGACAACCGTACCACCATCTTTGATCCAATTTTCTAGACAATGTGGGACCCTCAACGTCTCACAATCCTATGGGCCTTCACGGAGTACGGGGATAGCTTTACTTTATGTGTAAGAAAGAAGCCATGGCCTGATTTAAGATACTATCCTGGCATTCGCCTGGAAAGACTAAAGTATGTTATGAAACATCTCAGTCAAGACAGTTAGTGTCCTGGACACAAGAATTGAACCAGACACCTTTCGAATAAAGTCAGAATCATGCCTGCATTAGCCACCTTGCTTGGTCTTACAAGAAATTGCATTGCAAACTTAAGAGAGTATTTGAGGATTCAAACCGGAAGTAAAGAGGCAGGAAGTATGTATTCATTCTTTTCTTCCCACTGAGTAGGTGTACAAGTATTTCTGTCCATATGTGTTATGGTTTGAGCCTGCACTCTACCTGATATGAGCTCAGAGTGTTATCTGTGGTACTGATAGTGTTGAGATAAGTTTTGTATCAGTTATACCAGCTAATCGTGAGCTATCATTTATGAGCATTAACATTTAGAATTTGGAAAGTGTGAAACCAACAATACAAAAAGGATAGCATTTTTTAAAACAATACTCTGTAATCAGTTGAAATCAGATTATTGTTATGTGTAGTGTTCTATGAAATTGATGAAATTATAGATCCGAATAATTAATGGGTATATCATTTTATTAATTTTTGGTAGAAACATGCAACTGTACAATAGTTTTTAACTACATTGTGCTTGTGTAACTATTTGTGAATCAAATTGTCACTTAAATTTTCACATACTTTGAACAAATTAATAAATTCAGGTGAGCGTACACATTGTGATTAGTATGATAGGTGCTCGACTTTTATCTCGCAGCAGAAGTCTGCCAAAATTGGTGGACAGGCGTGATGTAGGAGTGGAAGAAGGAAAGAATGGGTCAAAGTTTGTTGTCAGATCATCATCTGGTTCTCAGGCTTGTAGCCATGTCAGACGGATATCTTTGGTGAGTGTCTGTTTCATAATGGCGATTTATAGTGAATGGATTTCTGGGTAAAAAGAAAATAGTTTTGCAGGTCTTTAAGCACCAAGTTATTACAATTATTTCATGTAAGTGCTGAGCACAAATGATATTTTAAATTTCAGAAATTTACTGTGAAGCAGTCAGGCAATTCATATGGCTCAACTTAAAGTAAAAACTGTCTACTCAAGTGTTTCCAAGGAACACTGCACAAGATTCTAGTATTTTGCGAGGAAAAAAAAAATGTTTTGGTGTCCATAGATGAACAACCAATTTAGTGGAAAGAAGTTTGCAAATGTTATGGGGGTTCTGAAAAATCAAGTGTTATCAGAGGAATAATTTAATCTGCCAGGAAATGTCTGCAGTGAATCAGAAAACAATGGCATGTGTTTTCAATGAAGCTGTGGTGTGAAATCTGGTAATGTGTTGTTGGTAGTTACTGCTGCCACATCCTGCATGAAAGAAGCAGCAGAAGGACTTCCAGTGGGCTACCTTAAACTGATACATGTTTAGCACATGCTTTACCCAAGATCTGTGAAACAATTCATATACTTTATCCAAATTCAGAAAAGTTAAAGAATAGTTGGGAAGGAAATCTTTGTGAAATCACAAACTGGAATAGAGACATTTTTTAAAACAAAACTGCAGACACCCCACTACCTCCAACTTCAATTAGTACTCAATGGGGAATGTAGATGGATATCATTGTGGATTGTACAGAAGAAAACTCTAAAATCTTTTATCCTCTAGTAAGTGAATTTGACAGGAATGATGCTCCCTGTGTTGGTATAATGCAAGAAGTATTTAAAAACACTAATGAAGTGAAGATACTAAAAACTTGCTTGGCCTACATATGCAAATTTCAGTTTTCCGTCACAGTCTATAACAAAGTCAGAAATGAACATAAATTTGTTGTCAGAAACAGTAAAAGAAATCAGTGACACGCAAGGTCAAGTGGGCAAAATCAATGGCCTAGAAGAAGGTTCAGTAAAACAAAACTATATTTACGTTTCATTCAGAATAGAGGGTTATAGTCATGTGTGAGATTTCATGTATAGTGGACAGGGAAGACCTGAAAGACTTGAATTTTAGTGTTACTTTATATTACAAGTGTGCAAGACTGGCATTATATGGTGTCAACTGTACAGTTTCTCAATACAAATCACTCTTACATGATAGCTGACACAGATTTACAGAAGTCAACTTAAAGATAACTGTTCGTGGTTACTTGCAGCACTGCCTCACTTTCTGTTTGATGAACTGGTGACTTTTTGGGAGTACTTCGAGTAATCATTGGTGCTCTTAAAAATGGTTTAAACTTTTTATAGCATACTTTTTACATTTTGAAAGCCTAACTCCAGTAGTGCAGTAGTTCCACACACTTTCTTATGCCTGCCGTGCTGACATTACTAATTGTATAAACTTAGGTTGTACGGGGTTGGGGTGGTGTCTTAATTGTATTCTGCTCATACCAAGTTTCATGAAAATCAGTCAGTTGTGTCAGCAGTTGGAAGGGACAGAGAGAGAGAGAGCGCACGCGCATGGTGATCTGACAAGTTTTGCATGTCAACCATGCTTTGTACAATGACCTGTTTGAGAAGATTGGAAAAATTAGAGTCTAGTGTTATATAAATTTGCAATTGTGTTTGACTGATATCAGTCAAAAAGTCTTGTTTACTTTTCATATACCAAATTGTATCCATATCTGTTGATAGTTTTGAAGATAATGAAACATGGATACATTGGTGATACCTCTGTATTATGTGATTATACTACACACTTTACACTAACAATTTATAAAATAAGTGAAGTGATTTGTATATCAGTATGACTAACTGTAGGTTGTGTTAGTGACTCTGCATGTACATTGTAATATTTACTTTCATTTTTCACACCCAGCTTGTTCAGTGAGTATGATGAAATGGGTTTCTGTCCTGCATCAGAAATTACTACGGATCACTTCAGAGTTGTGTAATAACACACAGAATGACAAGATTTCCATAATCTTTGCTTTTCTCATTGAAATTAGTTTGTGGAATACCCATGTTTGTTGTGTCAGAATAAATACCAAAGCCTTAGTAGTAATCTAGCTGCACCAGTCATTTGTTTGTTTTGAGGTCATTAAACATTCTTTAACATAACTCAATCCCAGGCATCTTGTCATGGAGGCCTGGGTTCATTTCCACAGTAGTTCACACAAGATTTGTGGTTGGCAGAGTTGCAACGAGCAGGTTTACCTTTACTGGTTATCATTCCATCAGTGCTCTGTGCCCATCTATCAGCCATATTTTGTACAATAGGCCTATCTGAGGCCACCATACCGAAGGATTTTATCTCACACCACAGTAACTAAAATTAAATAGGCATTCTTTAAAGAATGACGTGAATACATACATCATTGGGGGGTATTATCAATATGTTATGAAATTTTTGTTGAAAACTGACGTTAAACTATACTCATAGAATTATACTTTCAGGCCCTGCTGCTCAGTCAGGGCTGTCAGTTAATGTGATAAATAAATTTGTATACTGTGTTATTGATGTTAAAAAGGAAAGGTTGAAAAATTTAATAAGATGCAAAATATTCTATATATTGATTTTATAGGACATGTTTCTGAAGAATGTGGTAAAATGTGCACATATATTTCTAGCACATGGTTCCAGCACAGTGTTTTATATAATGAAAATGAGAACGACTAGAAATTGTCCATACTGTGATCTTCTGGGACATGACACTATGTAGTCTTATAGATGGTCACTGGTAGTTTGGAGGAACATGCTACCTCTATTTTGTCCCTGAAGATAAGAGACTATGATATCGTAACTCAGAAGACCAGAATCTACAAATAAGGAATATTAGCTGGATTTAGACACTTGCCAACAAAGAAAATCTGTAATTGAACCCTGTAACTAAGAGAGAGAATGAACACAAGTCTTCCCAAACCATCTGCTAGCAATTTCCTCCAATCTGCATGATTTTCTCTTTTCTCACAAACTGTCATTTTTATTCCACCTTTCATTCTGTCTACAGATTCAGTCTGTCTCTGTTCTTGGTTATTAGTACTGACAAAAGGGCTGTATGCAGTGGACAGGGTGGGGGGGAGAGTGACCAACTTGAATCCTCACCACCCATATGCATTTCTTCTCTAACCTGAGTGTAGAATGGAGATGAGCTCTCTGGAATGGAAGAAATTTTGTAATGTGGAGAATGTTTATGATCAGTTAGTCTGTAATCATTTTGATTTGATGATAACCATTTCCACATTGTTATCAGTGAGAACACTTATTTATTGTTATATTAAAAAATATCAAGTATATCAAACTTTCTGCAAAAGAGAGTCTAGTTTATTATGAATCGAAGAAGCATAAGTCATGGTTTGATGAAAGATGCTCAAAATTATTAGACCAAAGGAAACACACCAGATTGCAGTGGTTACAGGATCCAAGGGAAATAAATGGGGATAATCTGAACAATATCAGACGTGAAACCAGCAGGAATTTCAGGAATGAAAAGAGGGAATATCTGAAAGGCAAAATTGATGAACTTGCAACAGACAGTAAGAACAAGAACATTAGAGACCTGTATGGAGGAATAAATGACTTTAACAGGGGTTACCAACCTAGAAGTAACTTAATGAAGGATGAGAATGGTGATCTGCTTGCAGATCCCCACATTTTGAATAGGCGGTAGAACTACTTCTCTCAGTTATTGAATGTATGTAGGGTCAGTGATGTTACGGCAGACAGAAATCCATACAGCGCAGCCGTTAATACCTGATCCCAGCCCTTTTGAGGTTGAAAGTGCTATTGCAAAATTGAAACGATATAAATCGCCAGGTAGTGATCAAATGCCAGCAGAACTTGTTCAAACAGGAGGCAAAATATTATGTTCTAAGATCCATAAGCTAATTCTATTAGGCATAAGGAGAAATTGACTGATCATTGGAAGGAGTCTATTATTGTACCAGTTCACAGAAGAGTGATAAAACTGACTGCAGTAATTATCAGGGGATATCATTTCTATCAATGTCATACAAAATGTTATCCCATATTCTTTCTCAAGGTTAAATCTATACATAGATGTAGTTATTGAGGATCGTCAATGTAGGTTTTTCATGTAACAGATCAGCTACTGATCGGATCTTTTGAATTTGTCAGATACTGGAGAAAAAATGGGAGTACAATGAGACAGTACATCAGTTATTCATTGACTTCAAGAAAGCCTGCAATTCAGTTAGGAGGGAAGTATTGTACAATATTCTGATAGAGTTTGGGATACCAATGAAACGAGTTAGGTTGATTACAGTGTGTTTAAACGGAATGTATAGTAAAGTCCGTGTTGGTAAACATTTGTCTGATAAATTTCCTATCCAGAATGGTCTAAAACAAGGAGATGCTTTATCGCCACTCCTTTTTCAACTTTGCTTTAGAATATGCCATTAGGAAGGTCCAGGCAAACCAGGTGAGACTGAAATTAAATGGGACATGTCAACTGTTCGTCTGTGCTGATGATGTGAATCTACTGGGTGATGATATAGATACCATAAAGAAAAACACACAAACTTTAATTGATGCTAGTAAGGAAGGACATATGAGCTGTTGGTCTATGCTGATGATGTGAATCTACTGGGTGCTAATAGAGATACCATAATGAAAAACACAAACTTTAACTGATGCAAGTAAGGAGGTTCGTCTAGATGTAA